>NC_091119.1:207622797-207752797 GCF_040183065.1 Periplaneta americana | reverse complement strand
GTTTGTTTTGTGCATTGTAAATAATGGCGGACAATAAGAAGAAGGTTGACCGTTCTCCAAATTGTGACCATGTTGTGGTGTTCGATACTGCTAAACATAATAAAGCTTTATAAAACGACAATTTTCGTTTAGTAATACAGTTAATTAAACATTTATGAATGTACCTATCATATCCATTAATAATAATTAATGGTTGTTATGAACATAATATAATTATAGGTTATGTTATTTGATACTGCTGAACATGATAAACCCTTATAAAATATAAGAATGTTTGTGTATTAAGGCAAGGAATTGAAAAAAAATATATATATAGCCTATATATGTATCTACCATATCTATTAATATTAATAATAATGGTTATTCTTTTTGCACAATCTGCTACTCGTATATTTCAAACAGAAAAGAAATAACTGAACTTGGATCATCTAATTTAATCGGAGAAATTTCTTCAGTCAAAGTTGACTTTAGTTTAAGACAAATTAATCTCAGATTAGACTTTATACAACACAAAATTCCAAGTTCAGCTAGAACGAGGATCAATTTAACCTCTGATCTAAGATTAAATGGTTAATACAATCGGCCCTAAAAAGAGCAGATTTGTCTGTGTTTCTCGAATGCTTACGAAAAGACACTTTTCAGTACCAGTGATTTACTTTGTGTGAAGAGGGTTGGAATTTTTGGGGAAAGAAAGAAAGAAAGGTAACCGTGTTCTGAAGTTTATCCCAATACTGCTGAAGAACTGCGAGCAGTGGGCTTGGTTCGTGCAGTGAAGTCAAATGCGTCCTGTCGTCATAGTCCAGAATTCATATTTGTTTCGTTGGGGCAGTAGTTTCCCGCTGACGTCTGAATCTCTGATAAAGTGATCATGTAAATTATGGACGGTTGGTGCAATTGTGGATAGGAAATGTAAGTGCTCCAAGAAAACTTGTTTTTGACCGCCACTTATCCCAATGTGGTGTAGGTATTACTCAGTATTACTTAGCACTTCAGCTAACAATATGTTCTTGCATACATTTTTAAACTTCATGCTACGAAGGTTTATCACAACTACTGTTACCAAGGGGGGTAACACAATTACCCCCATCAAAATCATATACCAATCTTTGCTAATACATTTTACTATTGTTGACTGTAGACCTCCAGAAGATGTTGAAATGTAAAATAATCGGGCTAATTTTTTTTTTAATACAGAGTGCTTCAAAAGTTCCGTTCGATATTGTTCAAAACGTATATTAAAATCAAATATCTTTAGATATGTTACTGGTGACACTATAAAATGACATACCGGCATACAGTAAATTTAAAATTTCCTCCCTTCCATTTCAAGACAAACTCCTCAAAGCTGTAGGCCTACCTATAGTTTAGACATAGCTATGAATGTTAGTACTGTAACATAAATTGGAAATCATTTGATTTATTTGTTGAAATGTAAATATTTGATTACAATAAATACAGTCATGTACACCTCCAAAACATATTCATACTTACTCACTTACTTACTTACTTACTTACTTACTTACTTACTTACTTACTTACTGGCTTTTAAGAAACCTGGAAGTTCATTGCCGCCCTCACACAAGCCCGCCACTGATCCTTATCCTGAGCAAGAATTGTAAAATGTTTTAAAAAAAAATATACAAATAAATAAAAATAAACCCAATAAAACAAATTTTAATTCTTTGCTCAAATTCAAGTATTCGAACACCAGCTGCATTGCAATGGGGATCTCGGAAAAAGCCTTCACTTAATAAACTCGCTTTTCGATTAACCATAACACACACGAATGAAAAAAAAATTGCAAACCAAACGTCATGGTAATATAAATAACAATATGAAAAATGATATAACACGAAAGAAAATAAGAGGTTTATCAAGGCATATTTTTATTATTCTTTTCTGTAGCAGAGTTATTGGCATGAGGGAGGTTCTATAAGCACTATCCCATCCTATAATACCGTTTTGTAATATAGCTTGTACTAATGCACAGGATAGGGACCGATGGCGGGCTTATGTGAGGGCGGCAATGAACCTTCGGGTTCCTTAAAAGCCAGTAAGTAAGTAATGCGAGGTAAATCAGTCGTAAAGTATGGACAGTCAAGTAATTTAGTAGGATAACAAAATAGTGAATCATTTTTCTTAACATATTGCACAGAAAAAGAACGTGTTCATCCCAACGTAAGCGCTGGTCGATTATTATTCCGAGATATTTAACTTGAGGAGATTCGTTTAGAATAGGACAGTTACAACTATTAGAAGAACAATTGGATGTATGAAATTTTAAATACAAGAGCGCATCAGGAGATTTCATACCAACATATGTTAACGAAAGTGGTACAACCGTAGTTTTAGAATCATTTAAGAGAAGTAGGTTGGAATCAAACCAATTTTTAACCAACGTGATGGTATTATTTGCATTAAAACAGGCATCATCCTAAGTTTATGTGCAAAACTGTATGTGTCATCCGCATACGAAAATATCTCACCATTTAGTTTTTCTAAATTAATTGCCAATAAATCGTTAATATATGTCAGAAACAAAATTGGACTGAGGACAGTCCCCTGTTGGACACAGATACTAAAGCCATTATCAATTTTGGTTACAAGTGTTCTGTTTCTTAGGTAAGAAGCAAACAATTCCATTACTTTCTATCTTATTTAATTTGTATAACAATATAATGTGATTCACAGTGATTAGTGGATATATTCACTGTGTGTTTAGACAAAGAGGCGAGACAATAGAATGTGAGATGCTCACCAGGGTTCCTTAACCAGGAGTCGCGATCGAAACAAGGACCGCGACTTTTGGGGTGGGTTGCCGTAGGTTCACGAAAAAAATTAAAGTGAAGAACTTCAGACTAGTGCAAGGCCAGTGATGTTGTTGAAATACTGTGAATAATTGTTTTTTAATTTCTATTTTATAAAAGTTTTGAAGCTTTAATTAGGTCTATTATTACATGTTATTTGTTCCACTATATGACATTACTCACACCTTCCCAGTATTGGCATTAATTTTATTGTGATTACAGAATATTACAACTCTGTAATAATAATAATAATAATAATAATAATAATAATAATAAAAATAATAATAATAATAATAATAATAATAATTCATTTCTGCACTTACTACTACTACTTACTGCCTTTTAAGGAACCCAGAGGTTCATTGCCGCCCTCACATAAGCCCGCCATTGGTCCCTATCATGAGCAAGCTTAATCCATTCTCTATCATCATATCCCACTTCCCTCAAATCTATTTTAATATTATCTTCCCATCTACGTCTCGGCCTCCCTAAAGGTCTTTTTCCCTCCGGCCTCCCAACTAACACTCTATATGCATTTCTTGATTAGCCCATACGTGCTACATGCCCTGTCCATCTCAAACGTCTGGATTTAATGTTCCTAATTATGTCAGGTGAAGAATACAATGCGTGCAGTTTTGTGTTGCGTAACTTTCTCCATTCTCCTGTAACTTCATCCCTCTTAGCCCCAAATATTTTCCTAAGCACCTTATTCTCAAACATCCTTAACCTATGTTCCTCTCTCAAAGTGAGAGTCCAAGTTTCACAACCACAAAGAACAACCGGTAATATAACTGTTTTATAAATTCTAACTTTCAGATTTTTTGACAGCATCCCGATAAAAGCTTCTCAACCGAATAATAACAGGCATTTCCCATATTTATTCTGTGTTTAATTTCCTCTCGAGTATTATTTGTATTTGTTACTGTTGCTCCAAGATATTTGAACTTCTCCACCTCTTCAAAAGATAAATTTCCAATTTTTATACCTATTTCCATTTCGTACAATATTCTGGTCACGATACATAATCATATACTTTCTCTTTTCGGGATTTACTTCCATGGTTTACGCACGTCGATTTTGAGTGTTGATCGAACCCCTGCTGCAGACTGTATCGATGAGAATGTGTGGCCACTAGAACGTATATAAAACCTAGCTCGTTCTTTCCACTCACCCCCAATTTGGATTAATGTAACGCGATCTAGAAATCTGTTTTATTTTCAATACGTTAACCCTTGTGTGATATAGACAATGGTACATGTTAAATAAATACGAGAACAATAGTCTATTTTATTTGAAATATTACAAGATAAGATCACATTTGCAACCAGATTTTATGCAATGTGATGGGTGAAAATGTCCCATGTAGCTGTATTTGATTCAGCTTGATTACCGTGTTAATTCATTGGACCACTGCAAGGAAAGCTTTGCAAACAAACACGCTAGCATTGCAAAAGTATTTCGTAAATTACACACGCGTAGCCTATCTGTAGGCGACTCACTGGCTGTGAACATTAATTCTGCAATTCAAATAGAATTCACTGCAATGGGGAGGGGGACATCGGAACAAATGAAGTGTCCGTACGTGCGCATGAAATCTGGACTATGCAAAAGGAAGGAATAGACACCGCTGAACTTTTAAGGTATATGTACACCTTTACATACAAACAATTTTGTTTCGTATAATTTTGCTCTGTAAAATTTTTATACAATTGAGAATGGTACCAGACAGAGAATGAAGTGAACAGATCCCTTGAAATTATGTCTAAATTGTTTTTAAAAATTATTTTGTTTATAATTTTGACATGCAACTTGAAACATGATAGCTCATGCAGTTTTTAAGATAGAGCCACAGTTTCTTCACTGTTTTATAGCTAAAACTATTCTTTAGTGCCTAACATAGAGCTATTTTTTTTATTTTTATTTACATTAATTAAATATTACTACACAGTAGAACTTGGTTATAACGACATCCAAGGGACCTTGAAAATTATGTTGTTATAAACGAGTGTCGTAGTAACCGAGATTCACATTATCAATCTAGTGAGGTGGGAAATGAAAAATAACAAACATAATTAGGCTTATTTTAGATTTATGTATTTACTTTTAAGCATACCATGAACACAATAAAATACATATACAATTATAAATACAGTATTCTGTATTAAAACAGTTTGTTCATTACTCACCAAACTTATTTACTGAGGAGTGAAGTAATCAGTCATTTTACTCTGTTGTCTCCTACTTGCCCAATATACACTTTCTAAATTAAATTCTACGTTCATTATTTCAGTTGCAATTTCACTGCTCCTTCTCCTAGCTTCACACTCCCTCCTCTAGCTTCATAGAAATGTTCACAATTCTAATGGCTTCTAAAGTGTCACTCACTTCTTTTAGTGGCCATACTGCGTTAAAATGCGTGCACTTAGTGAAATCTTCCTGTCGAAACTGACTGCATGCAGGTACCATTAATACCGCATGAATTCGGGCAGGTTACAATGGGATGGGGAATCTGCCTGCATTCCAGAGGTCTATGATAGAAGGGAACAGTAAAGGATTTGCCACATTTCAGCAAACTATTTCTTAAAATACTTTGGTTCTTAGAAAATTGTATTCCAAACTGAGGTTGAAAATGACGTTATATGTGAGGTAGACGCATATGCGTTTGTCGTATTAAGCAAGGTAGGAAAGCATGTGTCTTATGGGGAAATAGTTGGACCACAGAATATTCGACGTTATAGGCGAGGTGTCGCACAAAACGAGGTCGGTATAACCAAGTTCTACTATGTGACTTACAATAATATTTTATGTTGCATAAATCATGTAAAAATCCATAGATAATTATTAATGATTGTATTAATGTTATTTTACTCATTGTCAGGCACTGGGGGACATTTCAAGCTTCAAAATGACACCAATATCTTCTTGGTATCACCATATTTGACTGAGATATCATGTTTGAAATAATTAAATATTCTAAAATTACTATTTACAGGAAATGAGCCACAAACTTTCAGAGCCTAGAAGACTCTATCGTCATATGTCACCCCTTAAGCAGCTTCATGTCGGTCCAGTTTCAGCTTCTTTCTGCCTCTCAAATACCTCCTCCTTGTTTTAACTTCAGGTGTTGAATATTTTTTTGGCATTTTTATCCCTATTTCCATTGATGCAACAAATCTTGCGATGGTGTTTGTGCCAGGGTTTATGCCCAATCCTCCTCAGAATTGTAATTTCTACTTTTGGACTCTTATTAAAATGACGTACAACATCACTGACACACAAATTTACAGTTTTATGACTAACAGTAAAAGATTGTAAATTACTTCATTATGTAAAAAAGTTTTTTTCAATCTAATGATCATGCCCAGATATCTATGCATCTATTTCGGGACTAGAAAGAAGTTTATTTTACAAGCAATGCTGGACGAGGGGATTGACTGCTACGAAGATCACTCCAAAAGTAATGCACTCCAAATGTAAGTGACCGTGGCTGATGACGCAGCATTTTGGAAAATGGGAGTTATCTGAAAAACCATAAGGCATAAATCGAAAATTATTATATCAAATTAAAGGGGAGAAAATTCTCTATTAAAATAGTTATATTTTGAAAATTCTAATTTTTCATCATTTTTTGCGTTTTGTGGGTGTACATATACCTTAAGATGAGTCGAGAAATTTGAAAGTAGACGAAATTGGAAAGAAATGAAACAAAATTACAGTACAGGAAATAAAATCTGCGGCATGTACAAAGAACGAAGGACCAGACAAGTGGAAATGCAACTTTAAAGTTTGAAAGTTTAATTGACTGACTGTACTCAGTGCTGCGATACACTTATTAAACGTTCCATGTGATTGAGCAGTCGAGGATGCCTCCACGATCCAGCTAACAACCGGAAGCTTGTTGACACTAACTTCGTTGTTTGTCTTCCAGATCGTTTTCAGATTCTTTGAGCAGCAGGAAAATTCTCGTTTACGTGATGGTGGAAATGAAAGAAGATGCTAGCTCAACTGTTTAGAGGGATGGACAGATCAAACACAGCAATGAAAACAGAAGCTGCTTGCTTTAGGAGTGGCAAAGTGGCAAGACGCAAACACGGACCACAGCTGTGAGGCGTACAGTCGCCGTGTTAAATAGATCACGGCTGCATTAAACAGCAACAACGGACGTGGGCGGGGTTCGAACCACGACTGTGCAGTGTCGAGACTGTTCGTTAGCTATTAGATACGAAATTAGTAGGTACTAAATTATTGAATAACTAGCCGTACCCGTGCGCTCCGCTGCACCCGTTAGAAATAAAAAGTAATTACATAATTAAAATAGGACATTTGATCCAGGGAATATTCGTGTTTGATAGAAGGGTAACTCGTATATTATGTTACTTAATTTAAATTGTATTAAAAAATTAAAATGCGATCATTTTGATCCAGAGACCACTCATTGGGCCATAAAAATTATTTTAGGAAATACAGGAAACGAATGTACAGAATAGCCTATCAAGTTTCCTGTGCATAAGAAGCTATTTTAATCTTACCTGTCCTCGATTCACTCACAAGTTACTGTAATAACATTATAGCATTATGTCCATCTAGAGAAACTACACTTTCCAATGGTGAATTAATAATTAACTATACAAATCGGTTAATTTAGCTTCCGATATTACTTCATACAAACACAGAAACATTCTCTGTATTCATAGCTTTCGATTGTTGTTGTCCAAGGCCCCTTATAGACGAAGTCGTTTATTTTTTATTTCATTACATCGCCTTAGATGGCGTTGTTATTGTAATTTTGAAACTCATTTATCTCATTAAATATCAGTCCTATCAAAATTGTGTATAGAATAAAACTTATCGGAAATTATTTTTAAAGAAACTTTTGTTATGTAATATTTTTCACGAAAATTAATAATAAGGGAGATATTTCGATTTATTTAATTCAAGCCCCCTTATAACCCCCCCCCCCTTTTAAATAAAATATTTTGAATGCCCTACAGTCTAAATTCTAAGTTACAACGAACTTAATTTATATTCCAATTTTCATATAAATCGGTTCGGCCATTATCGCTTGAAAAGGTAACATCCAGACCGACAGACAGACAGACATACAAACAAACATTTCAAAAAAGAGATTTTCGGTTTCAAGGCGGTTAATTGTATATGTTAGGACCAATTATTTTTGGAAAATCGAAAATTACCAGAAAAATTTCGGCTACAGATTTATTATTAGTATAGATTGCTGTTCGGAATTGAAAATAACTGATGGACATAATGCTGTAGAAAAGGAAATCATAACAACAATTAGGCTATACCAGCCATCGCCAACTGGCCTGCATACTATAAAAAATAGTTCGGAGCGCCGAGACGCTGGCTGAGGAGGTAGTAGTGTGCAGTGTGTCTAGCCAAGCCAACGCATCCCATCACAGAAGCCAACTTTCTGACCATAATTTACAATGCCTTCTTCGATTGTTCTACACGAGCATTGACACCTAACATAAACCAGTTAGTGAGGGGGAAAACGAATTAAAAAATTCAGGAAAACCAGTGCTAATGATCGGCAAAAATAATTTGTATCATTTGTTATTTACATTGTAATAAAATAATTTAGGCCTACTTCAGTCTTGTAACAGAAACGACAATATGTTATACAAAATAACAAATAATTGGTTTTGTGATATATAGTGTCAGATAAAAAATGGATAATTAATTTTATTTTATTGACGACACTTAAACAAAGGAATAGGATGACAGGATTTAAATATTAGTAATGGGTTCGATTTGTTTAATATTTTGTAACAGTGAAAATGCATTATAGGTCTGTAAGTTCTCAATTACTTTAATATAAAAAAAAAACTATTTGTTTTCAAAACCGCTGCAATACATGACGAAAAAGTACAACTTGCTTGTTGTCTTAAACTAAAAAGTGATTTAAAAATCCAGAAAAACCAATGCTAACGAACAGGGAAAATAAATTTTATAATTTGTTATTTACAGACGTGGACAAATTATTAACAAAATTTACGATTTTTATGATAATTCTGTTTACAAAATTTGACTTTTCAATTTAGACTACAGTTGACAATTTTGCATATTTCTATCATTACAATAGATAGAAATATGCAAAAATGTCGACTGTAGTTTAAATTGAAGAGTCAAATTTTGTAAACATTTATAATAAAAATCTTCATATTTTGCTAATAATTTGTAAATATGCAAAAGTGTCAACTGCAGTTTAAATTGAAGAGTCAAATTTTGTAAAAAATATAAATTAAAAATCTTCAGTTTTGCTAATAATTTGGAAATATCCAAAATGTAAACTGTATTCCAAATTGAAGAGTCAAATTTTGTAAAAATATATAATAAAAATCTTCAGTTTTGCTAATAATTTGTAAATATGCAAAAATATCAAATGTAGTCCAAATTGAAGAGTCAAATTTTGTAAAAAAATATACAATACAAATCTTCAATTTTGCTAATAATTTCGAAATACGCAAAAATGTCAACTGTAGTCTAAGCTGAAGAATAATATTTTGTAAAAATATATAATGAAAATCTTCACTTTTGCTAATAATTTGTCCACGTCTGTACATTGTAATAAAATAATTTAAGCCTATTTTAGCCTTGTAACAGAAACGATAATTTTGTTTGATATGTTATACATAATAACAAATAATTGGTTTTGTGATATATAGTGTCAGATAAAAAATGGATAATTAATTTTATTTTATTGACGACACTTGAACAAAGGAATAGGATGACATGATTTAAATATTACTAATGGATTCGATTTGTTTAACATTTCGTAATAGTGAAAATGCATTAGGCCTATAGGTCTGTAAGTTCTCAATTACTTTAATATAAAAAAACTATTTACTTTCAAAACCGATACAATACATAACGGCAAAATACATATTGTTTCTTGTCTTAAACTGAAAAGTGGTATACTTATTACACAGTTCCTCTTAAAATAAATTAAGTACATGTTTCTTCCGTGTTTATTATAATTATTAGAGGCTGATTAACAGGGTTGAACAAGTAAACGGACGCCACTGCCATCACCCGATTCCTTCCCTCCACCTCCTGCTGCACAGCTGATGTCTAAGGGCCGATACTGCACTGAGTTGACGACTCCTGGGCTATACTATAAATCTGTGAACAGACTTCATCACGAATTACAGTGAACAAACATGCATGTGCTGATCGAGGTTGGAACCCACACTTGATAACAACTCGGCCGGAACCCTTTTACCATCACGAAATAAAATATATTAAAATGCTGTTATCAATTGTGGTGCAGAGTGTATCTGTGTCCTAGCAATTGCCACAGTATTTAGGCTATGTAATGCCTCTCACCCCACGGTGCTTGTAACCTCATCCTCATCTCCGTTCTAGAGATTCTGACAGATCGCATGGCGTTCGTTTCTGGAACTAATTATATTCTCTATTGAACACAATTTTGTACAACTTTTAAAGGCTTGGGTGAGGATGATGATGGTGAGGAAGGGAGAAGGGGAAACCCGATGCCGGCACGTAGCCTACTCCTGTCGAATAGCACCAAGAGGGACGCCAGGCTTAACGTCCCCATCCGACGGACGAATCACTATCAACAGTGACATACGCCTTCTCTTCATATGCACTGTGGAGAGATTTGGAATTTAACCCATGCATAAAAGATAACCTTCCTAGCATTTCACTCCAATCATACTGATTTAAACTATCACTGTCTACATTGTTACTTCTTTCTTTAGACATGCATCCTGATAGTGCTGTATTTTCAAAATTGTCTCATAATAATCTCTTTCTATTATCTAACATTATTTGAAATATATTAACATTCTATGTATTTTAGCTTAATTCTGCTACATAGTGTAGTTTGTATTTCAGTGTTTAATTAATAGTTCACAGTATTTTGTTGTTTTATTCGTAAATAACTCTTGTATACATGTAGCTCTTATCTAAATCAAATTGTTGAATTCTTTGCAAGTTCATACATATGTATGTATACTTTTTGCTGATTGAGTGGAAGAGAAGGCCTTACGGCCTTAACTCTGCCAGCCAAAATAAATTATTATTATTATTATTATTATTATTATTATTATTATTATTATTATTATTATTATATTGGTGCACGAAGTCGTCATATCAAAGAAAAAAGAACGATCATATCTCGAAATAAAATGTTGCATTACATGAAAGAGGTTGGTTTGTTCATATTTTAATGTGGCCTGCATAAAGACCGTGAAGACCGTATGGAAAATTCGGTAAATGTTGGTCAAAGCTTGTACGTTTATACAGAGAATATACAAACATACGTAAATGCATACACATACATACATACATACATACATACATACATACATACATACATACATACATACATACATACATACATACATACATACATACATACATACATAGACTCATATTAGATGTAAGACACATTAATAAAAATAATAATCCTAGTAGTGGTCATACATGTATGTATATATGTATGTGCGTAGTATGTATGTGTATGCATCATCTAGTCTGCTGTCAAAAAATCTGAAAGTTAGAATTTATAAAACAGTTATATTACCGGTTGTTCTTTATGGTTGTGAAACTTGGACTCTCACTTTGAGAGAGGAACAGAGGTTAAGGGTGTTTGAGAATAAGGTGGTTAGAAAAATATTTGGGGCTAAGAGGGATGAAGTTACAAGAGAATGGAGAAAGTTACACAATACAGAACTGCACGCATTATATTCTTCACCTGACATAATTAGGAGCATTAAATCCAGACGTTTCAGATGGGCAGGGCATGTGTCATGTATGGGCGAATCCAGAAATGCATATAGAGTGTTAGTTGGGAGGCTGGAGGGAAAAAGACTTTTGGGGAGGCCGAGACGTAGATGGGAAGATAATATTAAAATGGATTTAAGGGAAGTGGGATATGATGATAGAGAATGGATTAATCTTGCTCAGGATAGGGACCAATGGCGGGCTTATGTGAGGGCGGCAATGAACCTCCGAGTTGCTTAAAAGCCAGTAAGTAAGTAAGTAAGTAAGTAAGTAAGTAAGTAAGTAGTCATGAGTACTGCAGACGACTGTGTATGAACCAAATCAATGCGATTATTTGGGAGTTACGATTTGCTCCATTTGACCTCAAATCATTTCCCGAAATATCTCCGTAATTATTGATCGCAGGTAGCGCTTCCTGCCTTTAGTTTCGTCAGTAAGGTATTCTGTGTTATGCCCCTGTCGTTCTGAAGAAGCAATATTCCTACACACTCTATAATTACGCGAGCTTGGATAGGCCTATGTGTAATGTAATTTGAGGTTTGCTTTTTATGCAGCTACTTGTACGTGCTATAAGCACTCCTGTTCTCCGCACATCACCCCCATTGTTATCCTGTCTGTGGGTAGTTTTTTGTGTGAGGAAGGAATGTTTAGCTGTATGACAAGTCTGCAGTTAAATTAAATTAAACAATCTCAAGGCGATAAAACAGTTGAAGCTATCAATCAGTATGATTGTTACACTCAATAAATGCAGACAACCCGAATGTCTGCGTAATAATTGCCAGTCACGGTGATTAATGGGCGACACTGCCCCACGCAGAAAGATGCAAAGAGGGATGTCTGCTACATCAGTAGGGTGGGGGCACAGCACCAGTTATTGTACCATCCACACACGATATGTACTTCGAACGTCAAGGTTGCGCTTTATTTCAAAAGCCTTCCGCTATAGACTACTAAATTTATTAATTGTTTACGATGCATAAAAAGGACCAATTTTATCTTAAATTTATATCCATAGTACTTGGACTTTGATGGATAAATTTATTCGCCCCATAATATTCAATAGAAAAGGTCCGATGCAATAGAAAAGGTCCAACGCAAGGCAGCAAAATATGTCAAAATGGGGAAGGGACATGGTGAGGAGATAGTAAAAGACTTAGGGTGGGAATCTCTCAAATCAAGGCGACGAAAAACCAGACTCACCGCATTGTTTAAGGCACAAATGGGACACAAAGCATGGACCGACATCAATGCTAGATTAGCAACACCATCATACTTAGGAAGGGCTGATCATATTACGAAGTTTAAATGTAGAAAACAAAAAACGGACGTGGCAAAATTTTCCTTTGTTAACCGCACAATAGTACACTAGAACAGCTTACCTGCGGCAATCTTTCAGGGTGGTCCTCTTAAAATCAATACATTTAAGGAAAGGTTGAGAAGAATAAACTGACAATGTAACTGTAGGTGCAGTGTAATTATTTAAGTTGTCATGTAATTAATTGAGTTGATATATAATTAATTAAGTTGATATGTAATTAATTAAGATATGTCATTAAGTTGGTATGTAATTAATTAAGGTGATATGTAATTACTTAAATTGGTAATAGTTGGGTGAAATAGAAGTACTTATAAGTTAGATTTACTTTTGCTTATCGTAGGCGTTATTATAGAATAGTTTTTATTTATAGTCCTAGGTTTATTGCATCTACTATTTATAGATTTACGTTTATTTTATTTTATTTCATGTACGTTTATTTTACTTTATTACTGTAATTATTATATATTATATATCACTGCCACCGGGTATACACATACATAAATATTCCTATAATTAAATTGCAACTAGAATAACATGTCCAGTTCTTGTATGAAATAGATACAGTGGATTATTGCGTTAATGTTTATGTTTAACAGTCGCAATAGGCCTACGATATAGTGGTTACTATTGAATAATGTTTGAAACATACTCCGAAGATTATTACATTAATATTTACACAGTACTGTGAAATGTCAAGGATTCATCTACAGATAGAAAGTATGTAAAATTAAGTAATTCTTTAGTTTTTCTTTAAATGATACCTACATAGTTTTGGCTATGATTTCTGATGTTTCCACGAAGACTATTAAATATATTTGTCACGTAACGTACTCTCTTTTGATAGTATGGCCGATTTGATGATGTATGAAAATCATTCTTCCTATGGGTTTTAAAAACTTGTGCTAAGTATGACTGAATTAGTAGGAAAATGTTCTTTATTACATAAGAGGACGTTTACTTATTTACTGGCTTTTAAGGAATCCGGAGGTTCATTGCCGCCCTCACATAAGCCCGCCATTGGTCCATATCCTTAGCAAGATTATCCTAAATATCTGTAGAATAATATAGGTAGCTGTAGTCACTGGAAGGATGTAGTATTCTAATTCTTAAAAAGACGCTGACACTGCGAATTTTTTAACTATCTAAACAAATCCCGTTAAACATTTCTACTAATTCCATGACTCTATTGCAAACAGAATTCTTGTACTAAGAAATCTAAATGTTGATATAAAGTCGTAGCATATAACAGCCAAAATGTACGGGCGCTGAGATTAACTATTTTATTTTTATAGTTTCGGGTCGTTCGGGTCGCCAAACACGAAAATGATCATCATGTTTCTTGACTGATTCTCAATTTTTGCAATTTTCAGAGTTCTAATAGGATATATATTTACGAAACAACCTGTAACTGGGATGTGGCGAGTATTATAGCACCCAGCAGACAGGTATAGACTCCCCTTAAGTGTGTCTTTCATTCAGGAATCCAGTTTAGTTCTTGCTTTTTCCGTGGTTGTGTGTTGTGCCATTCTTTGTACTTGCGGTTGTGAATGGAATAAACTACTTTGTGAGTGGTCAGTCATGATGGCTGATTCTAAAATACGAAACTGCCGTTAAGTTTGCCAATTCCAATAACGTTTGTTAGCTTATATCTGTGGGGAAATCTCAAAAACTAAATTAACCTCCATTGTTAAAAGGTATAGGCCCTTACAATCTTTAATTTGGTTGCAAAATAGGAAATCATGATAAGGCATTTCCACCTCGTATTTGTCGACTTAATTATTCTACAAACATACGAGAGTGGCTGAATAGAAAGGCGCGGTTCCTTCCGTTATTGGCGTGAATAATAAGAAGAAAAAAATTACTTTAACTTTCCTAAATATTCCTTCGGCTATTCACCCTGTACCACACAGTGATGAACTCACAGTCATCTACATAACGCATTCATTCATTCATTCATTCATTCATTCATTCATTCAATATTACAATTACAATTTTTTATAGTTTTACAATTTAGTAATTTTCTACAATTTTTACAATTTTGTGCAATTTTTACAATATTTTGGCGAGATGTAGTGATACGATGAAAGAGTAATGGAACGGAGAAAAATTCTCTCCGGCGCCGGGATTTGAACCCGAGTTTTCAGCTCTACGTGCTGATGCTTTATCCACTAAGCCACACCGGATACCACCCCGGCGTCGGACAGAATTGTCTCTGATTATGTTCCAACTCTTGGGTTCCCTCCGTTCCCATTACTCTTTCATCGTATGATGACGCAGAATATCTGCATGGAAATATCATATGTACTTCTGTACATTAAAATAATATATATATATATATATATGATATGCGTAAATCACTTTGTAATTTAAGACGGCGCTTATTCCGTCGGATCCCGGCCAACTAAGCACTCATAACGAGTGCACCTCAGCACATGCGTGGACTTCGGTCCTACGTTCATAGACATCTATGACGTAGTGCAGAGGGCGGCCACTAGAGGGAACCCAAGAGTTGGAACTTAAAACTGAGACGATTCTGTCCGACGCAGGGGTGGGTATCCGGTGTGGCTTAGTGGATAAAGCATCAGCACGTAGAGCTGAAAACCCGGGTTCAAATCCCGGCGCCGGAGAGAATTTTTCTCCGTTCCATTACTCTTTCATCGTATGATGACGCAGAATATCTGCATGGAAATATCACATGTACTTCGGTACATTAAAATAATATATATATGAGATGTAGTGAGATGAGGCGAGGTCCGAGGATTCGCCAAAATATTACCCGACATTTGCCTTTTGGTTGGAAAAAACCTCGGAAAAACCCAACGAGGTAATCAAATCAAAGGGGGGGGGGTAATCACGTGAAAGAGTGCAGACACAATCAACAGTAAAAGATGCAGATTTTGTGCCTGATAGATTATTATTTTCTGAGTCCCATAGTGACTCAAAAGGAGCTGAACAACCTTGTGAGATTTTTGGATTTGCCTAGAATTGCTATAATCTTTTCGCTGTAAGAAAAATCGTAATATAAACAATAGCACGTGACAGAAGTGAGGCTTCATTGGCCGCTGTTTGGCGCCATAGATTCTCAGTACGTGTTCCCGCCTACTGTTGTACATTCTGTTTCATGTTAAACATTTCCCGTTACTCGTCAAGTAGGCCTAACCTCACTACTATGCATTCGTTTGCTTAGGAAACATTTACTTTATAATTACTGTAATTAAATAATTTTTAAGTCTTATGTCTTCACAATGGACAGTTGAGGATGCAGAAGCCATACTTCAGTACCACGTGCTTACATGAACAAGTAGGAGCTCAAGTGACGCCAGCTTGTTACAAGAACAGACCACTTAGGTGTTACTGTTGGTATTCATCCGCTTTCATAGTACATAACAAAATATAAAATTAGCTTTTCTTTTAAATAGCGTTTCACATATGAGTAAAGTTAAATGTTTCATCGTATTTAACAATTAGAATTCAATTTTTCATTTTCATATAATACAAGATTATGGTTTCCAAATACGAACTATATTTTCCTGCGTCGTGTGAGTGTTTCGACTGGGAGCCAATCACGGGTATGACAGCAATGTGCTTATGTTTACATTAGGATTTTTCTTACAGCGAAAACAGTATAGAATTATGACTTAAACAGAGGAATCCAGTCGAAGAATCCTGCCCTATCAACTGACATCTTAATATTTATGCTGAACAAAATGTCAGACGACTTAAAATATTAGAAATGTCCAGCGGCATCCTTTGCAAAGCATCTGGTTATGGCTGTTATTGAGAGTGTCATAAATTATTGCATTGTGCCAGCACAGAACCAGTGTTCCTGTTGTAAATAGGAATTGCAATGAAAAAGCCTGACTGGACAACGGACAGATCGCAGGTAGAGGAGGGTGTTGTTCTGTTAGGAACAATGAGGTCCTGTGTTCTCTATTCCACTGGGTCGGCTTTGTCCATACAATAATGGCTAGTAAGACAGAAGTAGAATTCCAACCTGTGCGAGAGCCTTCAAAACCTCACCGTGTGACAAAATCAATTGTGGAAATGTCTGTGTGCCGGGTGGAGTTCACGAGGTCAGAACAATCCATAGAATACAATGTTCCCGTCGCAATCATGTAATCAACGTCTTTGCAATCCTGGCGCGTTACATAACATCTTCTGTTGCCATTGTCTTTTCCTGATGTGAACTGTTACGTAGATAGGGAGGCATGCCGTTCACCGCTGTGATCCAGGGGCTCCGGCTTCTGTTCCTGGAGGATAAGTAGACGGACTATATTCTCCTTACGTTCTCAACTCCTACGCCGTAGCGTCGTGAACTTTAGCGTCATGTGTTAGACCAGCGTTTCTCAAACTTTTCTGAAGTGGGGACCACATTTTTAAGTCAGAACAGTTCCGCGGACCACCTTACTCTTGTTCCCTTCGAAAGTAAATTTATCGTTTATGTAGCATATTTTAATACCAGTATACTAATATTTTAATTTGGAAATAATTAATTAATAGTACATTATGCAACGAGCCTATAATGATAGTAATTAAGACGCGAGGATGTTTATGAAACGAGCGCAAGCGAGATTCATAATTTTCATACGAGCGTCTTAATTACCATTATAGGCAAGTTTCATACGACTTTTTATGCTCGACCATATTTCTAACTTGAAATTATTCATAAGTATTCATGTAATTCTTATGTGACTGGGGAGCCTGACCTTGTGCAATCTCGTAAATTGTGAGATGTGCGCAGAAGCGAAAGTATTGATTTTTTCCGGGCAACGAATGTCGACGACCTTAATATAAATTCGAGAGTAAGATAAACGTTAAACTTGATATAACCTTGAAATTGAATTCGACATTGAAAAACGAGATGACAAATTGAATTTATTTGAATATTATTTACTATTAAAGCTAATTATTATAGTAACAAAACATAACCTTCTGCGACAGTATTGGATTTCCAGCCTCCGTGACGTTTCGCTAGTTGTCTTTCGATTGCATATCCGAGAATAATCGAAAACCTGTACTTTAATGAGTAGGTGTACTTTAATGGCATGCATTAAAGGACTGCTACCAGGTGTATAATTACTACATTTCGGCATGGTCGAGCATAAAATTAATTTAATTCAATTAATTTTATATTAGTATTAACTAATTAAGTTAATGTTTAATAGAAGAAAATTTCTTATATCGTCATCTGCAAAAAGAGAAATAAAAAAAATTAATGCAGAAACATGAGCGATTTTCAACAAGTAAAGATGCAATTTTGCTTTTTCTATTTTTATTAGTGTACGACGTACAGTACGTGACCATATCAATGTTCTAACTATTAAGAAAGTCATAAATACATGAAAAGTTTCGGCACTTTGGTTTTGTTATAAATTCGGGTAGTTCCTAGCTTGGTTAGAGGCATGGCGCCAGATGTGCAGGGAAAAGATGGCGAGAAACACCACGTTCATAGTGCTTTAAATCCCTCTTTTTTTGCTGAGAGTAGAGTGGGAAGCCGATAGAACGGGTAGGGTAAATAAATTTCATAAAATGTCAGTACTGGGAGAAAAAGTGAAAGGCGATTGCCATGGTCATTTCCAAACTCTGAGATTTTCAGCTATAGTGTAATACGCAATTCGTTTGAATTTTATTTTTTCTTCTGTCTTTTTTGAAGGACCACAAGGGCAGATCTCGAGGACCACGTGGTCCGCAGACCATAGTTTGAGAAACGCTGTGTTAGACTAACGTTACAAAAGAGCGCTGGCTGGAGTCTTCATGAGGACCGAAATTTTTTCGTGAAGCTTTCGGCCAGTGTATGGAACTGGTGACCACCCAGCACCGTGATTAATTTGGAGATCTGTAGTGCGTAGCAAAGTCCTATTTTGCAAACCAGTACAACGGCTCGGGGAATCAAGGTGATAACCTCGCTGCTGGTTGGTGATCACCTCTGCTGAGGAATGTGGACGTGATGCCAGCAGTCGGTCCCCCGGGTGGTGTTACCACGCTAGTCATTGGTTCGAACGCAGCCGAAGGTTAGCATGGCTTCCTTCGGGAAAAAAATTTGATGCTGAAAGGAATCTGCAGCTAAAAGCATCGTGTACCTACTACGTGTGTGTGTGTGTGTGTGTGTATGTATGTATGTATGTATGTATGTGATTAATTTTGGTGGGCATTATCTGGTCCTGAATCACAATCGTAAAACCTTTCATTATTATTATTATTATTATTATTATTATTATTATTATTATTATTATTATTATTATTATTATTATTTTACTGGAATTTTACTGGAAGCAAGTAAAGAGATAGGTTTGGAAATAAATCCCGAAAAGACAAAGTATGTATGTATGTATTTATTCACACTGCAATGGGTATATACCCGGTGGCAGTGATAACTAATTACACTCAATAATGACAATAATAAACTTATTAATTAAAAATACAATTAATGATAATACTAATAATTAATACTAATAATAATAATAATAATAATAATAATAACAACAGGGAATAGGCCTATACTAAATTAAATGACACGATCACTTAAAATAACATTTGAAATATTCTAATTTGTATCTTAAAACTAAGATCGAACTAAAACCCACGAGTATATGTTCATATCTGCACAAGTACCTTTCAACATTACACTCATTTCGCTGTCAACTCACTCACTGCACTGGAACTACGACACATTTCACTGATTCTATCCTGATTTCACTAACACTTCAAAAACATTTCACTGTTCAAATACTTTGCACTGCCACTATAACCTATACAGCTTCACTGACAGGAACACGTTTCACTTACACAGCACACTTCACTGACACGACATACTTCTTCACTGATACAACACACTTCACTGACACAACATAATTCTTCACTGATACAACACTTCAATAACAACATATCATTTACACCCTTTAAGTACTGTGTATAATTACCGTCTATTAGTAAGGTCCTTAAGCCTATTTTTAAATACATTTATTATATGTATATGATTATGTCTCATGACGAGAATATTGTACGAAATGGAAATATAAAAATTGGAAATTTATCTTTTGAAGAGGTGGAGAAGTTCAAATATTTTGGAGCAACAGTAACAAATATAAATGATACTCGGGACGAACTTAAACACAGAATAGATATGGGAAATGCCTGTTATTATTCGGTTGAGAAGCTTTTATCATTCAGTCTGTTGTCCAAAAATCTGAAAGTTAGAATTTATAAAACAGTTATATTACCGGTTGTTCTGTATGGTTGTGAAACTTGGACTCTCACTTTGAGAGAGGAACTTAGGTTAAGGGTGTTTGAGAATAAGGTGCTTAGGAAAATATTTGGGGCTAAGAGGGATGAAGTTACGGGAGAATGGAGAAAGTTACACTACACAGAACGGCACGCATTGTATTCTTCACCTGACATAATTAGGAACATTAAATCCAGACGTTTGAGATGGGCAGGGCATGTAGTACTTTTGTGTGAAACTATAAATGCATATAGAGTGTTATTTGGAGGCCGGAGGGAAAAAGACCTTTAGGGAGGCCGAGACGTAGATGGGAAGATAATATTAAAATGGATTTGAGGGAGGTGGGTTATGGTGATAGAGACTGGATTAATCTTGCTCAGGATAGGGACCAATGGCGGGTTTATGTGAGGGCGGCAATGAACCTCCGGGTTCCTTAAAAGCCAGTAAGTATTATTATTATTATTATTATTATTATTATTATTATTATTATTATTATTATTATTATATTCATGAAAATGTCTTTCTATCTCAGTGAAACTGAACAGAAAAATCGTACAAAATCTGGTTTCATTTGTCAAGGTATCTAGCTATGCCTAAATGTTGAAAGTTTCGTAATCCTTCTGTTTCAGTGTTGTCTGTGGGATCAAATTATTTAAAAAATATCAATAGCCCGAGGAAACGTGAGTCCACCTGAACTAAGCTCGCGGAATACGATTCACGACCACCGCTGAACGACCTTTGAGCAGGCCTTGGTGCCCAACACAAAAGGCGTAGGAGAATGGTTTGGTTCGTACAAACTGTGGATAGACTTTGTTTTGTATGAGTCGAAAAAAAAAAGTTGACAATATTAACTCGCGTGTTTTACAGAATATAATATTTGATATTTTGAATTCCGTTTATTTCGCCGGGATGTGCAAAACTTGTTTAATGGTATAAATTGTACACAATTGTCGATATATTTTTATGTGGCTCGCATTCAGATAGTGGCAGCCATTCAACCGTACAGAAGTGTATTTCCGTTATATTACAAGTTATCATGTGAAATTCATAACAGAAAATCTCTCTGGGCACGTATAAAACAGAATTGTTGATATTAGAACCCGTGTATGTTGTTTCACCGCCGTGTTATGTGACGTCAGGACGTTTACTCAACATCAATTGTAAATTGAAACTACTGTACGATCTAATTACTCGTTTCATACGAGTGTTTGGTCATTGAAACATTTTTATTATACAGGCTCTCTGCTCGTATACATAATGTGTATGCGCTTGTTTTGTTATGCGGGGGTGGGGGGCAGTATATGTATTGAGCTAGGTGGCGTTGTTGATATAAATTGGCCCTCACATCCATGGAGTAGCGCCTACTGAAGTTTTTTTAATGTTTTGTTTTGTTTTTGAATGGCCTCCTGTCCACACCGCTTGGTCACTATACAAGAGCACAACAGGCGGCTTTGGAAGTGAGGCGATTGTTCTATTGTGAATGCCACATGTTTGTACTCTAGCTCGCTCCCTCTCGCTCCCCACTTTTTTATTTTTCTACTTTACTATGCGTTTATATATACGTGTGCATGCGCTTTCATCCAATAGACAATATCTCTGTGTCTATATGCTGCAACGCCCGCTCTCGACAGGCCATCCATGACAGACAAGCTTGCATCCCTCCGAGCTGGACCAGTGACGTCATCACAATGGACAACTGCTGGACAATGCGCGTTCATTGGCGTTCCGTCCACAAGTCAAATATGGGGAAGGGTCCCGTGCTGTGTGAGGTCGAAGAAGACAAGGTGGACTATGGGGGTTAGCGCGTTTCACACTGTCCTCATTTTTAAGCTTGTGGTGATTGTCTCTTCTGATGATACTGTCTGAAGTGCTGGTCGATCAGTGTAGTGGTTTGCAACTTAATTCTAAGTTAATATTTATTACAATTTGCAGAGGATCAGTTGGTAGTGGCAGAACATTATGTATGTATGTATGTATGTATGTATGTATGTATGTATGTATGTATGTATGTATGTGTGTGTGTGTGTGTATGTATGTACGTATGTATTTATTCACACTGCAATGGGTATATACCCGGTGGCAGTGGTAACTAATTACACTCAATAATGACAATAAAACTTATTAATTAAAAATACAATTAATAATAATACTAATAATTAATACTAACAATAATTAAGAATTAATAATAATAATAATGATATTATTATTATTATTATTATTATTATTATTATTATTATTATTATTACCGTATTATTATTAACAGGGAATATCCTAAATTAAATGAATCACGATCACTTAAAATAACATTTAAAATAAATCTAATTTGTATCTTAAACCTAAGTTCGAACTAAAACCTACGAGTATGATATGTTCATATCTGCACAAGTACGTTTCAACACTACACTCATTTCGCTGTCAACTCACTCACTGCACTGGAACTACGACACATTTCACTGATTCTATCCTGATTTCACTAACACTTCAAAAACATTTCACTGTTCAAATACTTTGCACTGCCACTATAAACTATAAAGCTTCACTGACAGGAACACGTTTCACTTACACAACACACTTCACTGACACAACATAATTCTTCACTGATACAACACTTCAATAACAACATATCATTTACACCCTTTAAATACTGTGTATAATTACCGTCTATTAGTAAAGTCCTTAAGCCTATTTTTAAATACGTTTTTGGTTGTTGGTAAAGCCTTTAGTAAGTCTGCAGGTAAAGCATTCCAGTCCCTGATAGTACGATTGAGATGATGTGGAACATTTGACCAGAACATCGATTGAAGAATGTGCTAAATGGAGTTTGAACATAAATTTACTTAAAACTAAATATTTGGCAGTTTGGGAGAAGAATAAAAAGTTGGTATTTTATTAAGGATATGATTAATAGATTGCTAAGAGTGTGTAGGCTATATTTGGAAGCCTGTAAACATTAAGAATGAAGGCACTTACGGAACTGAAATAATAATGAAGGGAAGATCAGTTATTTCTATGCTATACTCAATATTGTAGGGCAAAATTGTTTCCAAAGTAATAAAAATGACATCATACAACTCATTGAACGATGCACTGCAAGGGATGATGAACGAGAAAGAATTTTGGGGCAGAAGAAGATACCAGATGATAAACATTATACTCTAGTATTTGCTATATTTATGTAACGTTTCATTTTATAATGCAAAATTGGAAATTTGTCAAACGAGGCCGCAAGCTGAGGTTAATAATCAGTCGAGAATTGTAATGAAGTGCCGACAAGTGTATCGTGCAAAGTTTCATCCACTTTGAAAAAAAAAATTAATTTGAATATTATCTAGTTTCGACATTAATAGATGAAAATGTAGATCCAATTTCCTTGGAAGAATTAGAAACCACTATTAATAATAGTAAGAATAAGAAAACTCCGGGTGTTGATAATATTAATAATGAATTAATTAAATATGCATCAATTCAATTAAAATATCGTCTTTTAGATTTGTTAAACATGTGTTGGAAATCTGGTCATATCCCAGAAGAATGGAGAATGGCAAAAATTTATCCAGTTTATAAAAAAGGAGACCGTCAAAACTGTGAAAATTACAGGGGTATAAGTGTTTTGGGGATTTGTTATAAAATTTATGCATCGATACTAAAATCTCGTTTTAATGTAATAATGGAAAACATTATCCTAGAACCCCAAAATTGGATTTAGGAAAGGCAGATCCTGTTCCGATTGTATTTTTGCTATTAACCAGATATTTGAGAAACATAGAGAATATAATATACCAACTTTTATACTGTTTGTAGACCTTGAAAAAGCCTTTGATAAAGTTAATAGAAATAAATTATGGAATATCATGAAACAGAAAGGAGTACCTCAACACTTAATAACTGTAATAAGAAGTTTGTATGTAGAAAACAAGATATTGGTTGAAACTGGAACGAGACATAAAAATGATATAACGGCAACCATAAATAGAGGTGTAAGACAGGGATGTCCACTTTCTCTTCTCTCTTTAATGTTTATATTGACGATGCCATATTTCATTGGCAGACAAATTTAGATTCACATTTCAAAATAAAAGAACAAATATTAGATATGTTACTTTTTGCTGACGACCAGGTTCTCATTTCAAGCTCAGAAAATGATTTACAGAAGGTCACATTTCAACTAAGTAATATTCTTAAAAATGATAATCTTAATATATCAACAAAGAAAACTAAAGTTTTAGCTTTTAAAGGACCAGAAACCTTACGAGCAAAAATTATTTTGGATGGGAAACCTATTGAGCAAGTAAATAATTTTAACTATCTAGGCTGTAATATGTCCTATTTTAAGAAGGAAGATCTTTTTAATAAACTTAGTAAATTTAATTTTATATGTGGCACAATAAAGAGATCCCTGAAATACACTAGAAGAGAAACCAAACTAAAATTCTATAAGGTTATGGCTGTGCCTATATTGATGTATGGTAGTGAATTTTGGACTTTAACCAAGAAAGAAGAAAAAACTATAGAAGCAGCTGAAATGAGGTTTCTACGTAGTGTAGCCGGTTGCACACTTTTGGATAAAAGAAAAAGTGAAGATATCAGGAATGAATTAAATATTTTTTAACTGATGGATAAAATAGAGCAACATAGGAACAATTGGAAGGAGCATGTTCAGAGTATGAAACCAGGCCGAATACCAAAAATTATTTTAGATTATAATCCAGAGGGTAGAAGAAGTGTTGGTAGGCCAAAGAAGAGATGGATACAAGTTTTAACTGAAATCTATGAGACCGGAACGAGCCTAAATGGCTTAAGCCGTGAAATGTTGATGATGGTGATGATGATGATGATGATGATGATGATCTAAATGTAAAATTCTTATGGCCGGCTATATACATTTGCTCGCTCCTGCAACGCACTTACCCCGAAACTTTGCCCTCGCATCGATCGATACACCGCAGTTGACGACCACTGCTCTACGCTATATTGTCGGACCATCGGATCTATGCCCCTTCAGCGCTGTCGTCGTTCTTGGAAAAGTTAACGCCTCTACTCACCCCATTCCACCTGTTTCTCTCCCACTACGTCAAACACCAGGCCACGAACCTTGCCAAACTTCCGTCAAACAGTGTCATGTCTCTTGAATATTGCTTATAATACTGTAAGGTTAATTATTACTTATTCATAATTTAATTTAAGTAGGTCTAATGACGCTGATTGACTTATGCAAAATGCTATTACTTGCTTAATAATATTTCTTTCACCACTCCGTGCTACAGTATTCATGTTGGGTTGACAACACTGGACTGCAAGTGCAAATAAACTGTCCCGCAAGAAGGCTCAAAATTGTGAGTAGTAGAGGAGAGAAAGAGAGAGGGATAGAAAGAGAGAAATAGGAATACAGGGGGAGAAATGAATTGCCGAGGCTGAAAAGGAATTAATGTTCAGTTCGCATATCTTACGGGGGCACAGATCCGATGGTCCGACTATACCTGGTCATAATTTTTCGATTTTGGTAGGCCTATGTGTTACTGTTTGGAAAACTTTATTTGGAAATAGATGCATGTTTCTCGAAAATATGAATGCATTCTCTCTCCTGTCTTTTTAATATATTTTATGGTTTTGTTCCTTTATTTCCATTTTTCTTCCTTGAATTATTCGACTTTATTTTCGGAATTTTATTTTCGAAGGAGAAGACCTCGCACACAGGCGTAAGTTGTGCTGTATGGAAAATGAAGAGCCGCAAAGACGGCAAGGAAACAGAAGCATAGGAAGAAGTGCAGCCAATGTCCGTTGAAGAGGGACAGACATCGTTCTATATTGTAAGATTGAAAGGAAAGAAGTCATCTGTTTCCCCTTCGTCCTTCTTCCCTTCGTGTTCCCCGTCTCTTGCTCTTCACATCTGCAGAAGATTTTGAGGACACTTCGGAACACCCTGTACAGTGGCCAAGATATAATATAATCCAAGGACAGACTTGTCGCATTCTATGATATAGACCACTATCAATCAGAAGGTGAAATTATCTTCACATCCCCCACAAAGCCGTCAAGCAGCACTGGAGATGAAGGCAAACAATTTTATTACGTTGCCGGACTCACATAAAGTGTTACGCTAACTACATAAGACTGTACAGACGTGATTGGAGGGAGAATTATGCAGGATTAACAAAGGGTGAATAGTAAAGAATTTAACTATTGGTGGGAACTTAATTGCGTTCTTGGGATTTATAATGAGCGAATATTTTGAAGTGTTCTTAAAGGAAAAGAGCTCTAGAAATGATTCAGAAAGAAATTAACACTATGCCACTTGTAAGTTATACTGGGTGTTCATTTCAAAGTGTGTCATGACGTCACTGTTCTTGGGTCACCGATTTGAAGCGAGTTTCAGCTTATATGTTAGAGAAGTTGCCTATTATTTAAGGCGTTCTTCAATCTGAACTTGAGAACGTGTACGGTATAACTTGAACGTCGTAGCAACAGATGGCGGTCTGTACGGTCTGTGTGCTACCATAACCTCTTTCGAACTGTGTTTTGCGCCGGCAAGTCGTACGCAGGGTATTTGTTATCATCGGTTGCGTACGGCAACATTCCACAACACAAATCAAATGCTCCGTGTCCATGTTGACCGTCGAAGTTAATGTCAACAAATACGTAAGTAATCGTCTTAACCCTCTCCCCATATCCCGACAGTACGTATTTCCAAACAGTTCACATTCCTGCCACTACCGGCGTTACCGTACGTATCGGTACGTACTCTTCAGAATGAACGCCGTACTTGCAAGACAACTTCTCTGCCTCATAGGTTATACACCTCTGCGGAAGTGTAGGAAGATTGAATTCTCTAGGCTCATCGGCTAGCGACATGACGGCATACAGCGAGCCATGACACACTTTGAACTGAACACCCAGTAGAGGCATGATTTTGTAGTTAATAATTCTATTTCTTGAAATAACAACTCCTGCAAACAAATTGCAAACAATTTTGTCGGTATCAAGAATACTGAAAACTTCAATTTCGAACATAATGTTTGTAGCATCACAATATTTTTTATCTATACTTTGTGCATGAGGTAAGCAAAAAATTCGGTCTGTGTATTAATTCTCCACTTACGTAGTACTAATCTGCTACTGTTAATACAACTGTTACTAATGCAGCAAACAATGCTGCTACTGCTGCTACTGGCCATCGACATAGCTCAGTCGGGCGTCGGTTCGATTTCCGCTTGGACAGATTACCTAGTTGTGTTTTTCCAAGGTTTTCCCTAACTGTAATGCGAATGTCAGGTATCTACGGCGAATCCTCGTCCTCATCTTGCTATCATCAATCCCATCGACACTAAATAACCTAGTAGTTGATACAGCGTCGTTAAATAACCAAGTAAAAAACTACTAATACTAGTCTACTACTCCTGCTACTTACAGAAGGCTTTTAAACAATTCGCAGGTTCATTGCCGCCCTCTCATAAGCCCGCCATCGGTCCCTATCCTGAGCAAGATTAATCCAGTCTCTATCATCATATCCCACCTCCCTCAAATCCATTTTAATATTATCTTCCCATCTACGTCTCGGCCTTCCTAAAGGTCTTTTTCCCTCCGGCCTCCCAACTAACACTCTATATGCATTTCTGGATTCGCCCATATGTGCTACATGCCCTGCCCATCTCAAACGTCTGGATTTAATGTTCCTAATTATATCAGGTGAAGAATACAATGCGTGCAGCTCTGCGTTGTGTAACTTTCTCCATTCCCCTGTAACTTCATCCCTCTCAGCCCCAAATATTTTCCTAAGCACCTTATTCTCCAACACCCTTAATCTCTGTTCCTCTCTCAAAGTGAGAGTCAAAGTTTCAGAACCATACAGAACAAACGGTAATATAACTGTTTTATAAATTCTAACATTCCAGAGCAGACTGGATGACAAAAGCTTCTCAACCGAATGAGAACAGGCATTTCCCATATTTATCCTGCATTTAAGATATTACTACTACTACTAATTAAATCCAGACGTTTGAGATGGGCAGGGCATGTAGCACGTATGGGCTAATCCAGAAATGCATATAGAGTGTTAGTTGGGAGACCGGAGGGAAAAAGATCTTTGGAGAGGCCGAGACGTAGATGGGAAGATAATATTAAAATGGATTTGAGGGAGGTGGGATATGATGGTAGAGACTGGATTAATGTTGCACAGGATATGAACCTCCGGGTTCAGTAAAAGCCATTTGTAAATAAGTAACTACTACTATATATATAATTTATTTCAAGAAATAGTCTGCCCAGGCATCCTGGGTTGCCAAAAACACAGAATAACACACATATAAGAATAGTAATGATTACAGTAAGATAGATGAGCCAAATTTAAATGTGAACTAGGAGCTTAAGTTTAAGAAATAATAAATTTGTACATATATTTGTAACAATCACACACTAACGAATAGAAAAGGGGGGGGGTATTATGATATTCCGTATAAATGATTTTTCAGAATTGCCACAGACCCTTTAATGGTTGAAATAATTATTTTTGGAATGATGTCATGGATTCCAAATGTTTTGATAGTGTTTACAGTTGATCGTGGGATGGTGCCCCTCGCTCCGATCATTAAACCATGTACTTCCCAGGTGCCTTCCATCTGATATTTTTCTCGAAAATACGGAATAGTAGGCTCATAATTTGTTGTTTTTCTTTGTTGACCTCGGATGGTTGGGTCTGGCTCATCTCAAATCTAACAGTTGGGTCCAGTATAAAGCCTTTACTATTAGTCTTGTCTAGAGCCACGATGTCCGCTCTTCTAATTCCGCCGCCTTCAGACGCAACGCAGTGCACCTCTTCATGGACCTCGAAGGATTTGTTTCTAAGGGCTTGTGCTGTTAGTTTTCGGATGTTATGATGGCGTGAATTTCTCAGGAGTTCTCCATGCTGACAGGATCCTAGGACGTGTGCTAAGGTTTCAATCTCGTTGCAGTATCTGCAACGGAAACCGTCCAGGGATCTCCCATGAAGACTTCTCACTGGTGCTACGTTAGCATTCATCTTAATTGCGTCCCGCCATTCAGAGGAAGATAGACCCTCCTTAGAAAAAATCCATTTATTTCCGGGAGTATATTCTTGAAATAAAATAACACCTTTTCCTTTATGTGGAAGCGCACACCATTTGTCGTACTCTTGTTTCCTAAGATTTTGTCGTAGTTTATGGACATTGATGTTACTTATATCCAGATCTTCAGGTGGAATTTTTAACTTCCTGGAACATACTTTCTTTTCTGCTGCTATGTTCCTTGTAGAAACGACAAGAGGATTCGAGGTTCTCAATAATGTGTTGCAAATATTGAGATGCTGTAAATATGCTTCCCATTGAGCTTTGAAAAGACTGAGACCCTTATATTTACGTTCGGTGTACAACATCGCGTCGGGCGTGTCTCCTGGCAAACATAAAATTTCCTTCACCGAACTTTTAATTAACTTATCCACATCTTCGAGAAACCGGTCAGAAAGCTGGTGAAGGGGAGCATTTTGAAGAGGATAAACAAGTATAGGCCAAATATACATATTTAAAACATTGAGTTTTTGTTCTGGTTTCAGAAGATAAGTAGATGTTAAAGCTTGGATCTTATTATTTAAATTATTGATTACTTTGGCAATGTCAAACTTAATTTCATCAGAAAAATTAATCCCAAGGTATTTGATTCGTTCATCTCCATCAATACTATTAACAATTGATCCTCCAAGATTCAATGTCGTACTACTTAATTTTCCTTTCTCGATAACGATGGTTTGAGTTTTAGATTCATTTAGACTTAATCCGATCTGCTGTAATGACCGTTTTGTCATGGTAAATATTTCAGATGCAGCAATTGTACTTTTAGCAACAAGTGCAATATCATCCGCAAATCCTAATGTTACTACATTATTTAGATCCGATACAAGGTCATATCCAAATTCTTCAGCCACAGTAGGCTCGGATAATTCATCAAAAATGTGGTCTATGCTGAGATTAAAAAGCATTGGGGAAAGAGGAGCGCCTTGCATAACCCCTAGTTTAAACGGTATGGGTTTTGTTTTATGGATTCCAACCTCTATCTGGGTTTCATTTCCACACTGTAAATTTATAATTAAATCCTGTAATTTTTGGGGAAGGGCAGAATTGTGAATGACAGATTCCAAATGCCGATGTCCAACAGTATCATAAGCTTTATGCACATCAAGAAACAAGATGGTGACATCTTCTTTTTCGATTTTGGCCTTACGAAGAACTGAATTTAATATAAGTTAGAGGCATTAATCTGTGCACCAGCAGTAGATACAAATCCTCGTTGGTTTTCATTAAATTCTACGTATTGTTGCATTCTTGAACAAAGACACCTCTCCAAAACTCTTCGAATACTACTACTACTACTATTACTACTACTGCTACTACTAGTAATACTGCTGCTACTACTACTACTACTACTGGTACTGCTACTACTACTACTAGTAGTAGTACTGCTACTACTACTACTAGTACTGCTACTACTACTAATACTACTACTAGTACTGCTACTACTACTACTACTACTCTACTATTACTACTATACCTACTAGTAGTAGTACTGCTGCTACTACTACTAGTAATACTGCTACTACTACTAGTACTGCTGCTACTACTACTAGTAATACTGCTACTACTACTAGTAATACTGCTACTACTACTAGTACTGCTGCTACTACTACTACTACTAGTACTGCTACTACTGCTACTAGTACTGCTACTACTGCTACTACTACTACTACTGCTAGTACTGCTACTACTACTACTAGTACTGCTACTACTACTACTACTACTACTAGTAGTACTGCTACTACTACTGCTACTACTACTAGTACTGCTACTACTACTACTAGTACTGCTACTAGTACTGCTACTGCTACTACTACTAGTACTGCTACTAGTACTGCTACTGCTACTACTACTAGTACTGCTACTGCTACTACTACTAGTACTGCTACTACTACTGCTACTACTACTAGTACTGCTACTACTACTAGTACTGCTACTGCTACTGCTATTGCTAGTACTGCTACTGCTACTGCTACTACTATTGCTGCTACTACTACTACTAGTACTGCTACTACTACTGCTACTACTGCTAGTACTGCTACTACTATTACTAGTACTGCTACTGCTACTACTACTACTACTACTACTACTACTACTAGTACTGCTAGTACTGCTACTAGTGCTGGTACTACTACTACTACTACTACTACTACTAGTACTGCTACTGCTACTACTATTGCTAGTACTGCTACTGCTACTACTACTACTACTACTACTACTACTACTACTACTACTACTACTAAGTGAATATAACCTGTATTGCGATATCTTCAGTGTTTTCATTCCCTTATAAAAGATAAATTGTTGCGCGTCACAACATATGGCAACTCTCATCACATGCTGCAAGCTCTCATTTGTTCAAATGAATTGCAAAACTCTAAATTACGTTTTATTTGGCTAAAATGTGTAATTCTGAAACATATCGGAATGTTACAACTCCATGTTCTGCAGCTGCTGAAGTATGTAGGCTACTTGATGTTATAATCCTGGTCGGACACTGTGTTGCCAGCTCGACCGGAACGCCGCACTAATGGGCCTTCAGACAGAGCTGGCTGTAGCGCCTTGTCTGAGAGCTGGCATTGTTCTCCGTCAGTCCGCATCGCAGCTTCTTTGTCGAAGCCCAGTTGACGTTGTGGTGTTGCTCCAGCCGCGACTCGAGAGCCACATCCGGGACGGCTTGCATTGGCCCATTGTGCGCCCTGTAGAAACGATGGCATACGTGAATACGATTCTGACAGGTGCGCCACCTTGTCTTGTATCTGGTAAACCCGAAGGCTCGGAGCCCCAACCCTGCCTGTATCAGCATCGGAAACTCGCACTACCCCCAAAACTTCACCCCAACCTGTGATAGAGGAAATGACGGGGAGGTGGAGAGTGTTGATGGAATGATAGGCTGGAGTACCCAGAGAAAACCTGTGTAATGTCCTCAAATTCCATCACGACTTGACAGGGGATCGAATCCGGGCCACCTAAATAGAAGACCGGCGGATTAGCGCTTGATCCATGGATGCGACCATTGGACATCCTGCAGACTTTCTTCAGGCGAATGATGCAGGTTGAAGCATGCATGGATTAACGTGAGCGGCGAGTACTTCAAGCGAAACGCGTGCTGGACCAACTAAGCAACTACAGATGTGAGTGGTAAAAGTCGCTAGACAGGGAAGTGGGCTGTAGAGAAATAACACCCAAGCAGCTGATGTGATCTTTCGAGTCCAGGTTCCTCTGCTTTAAATCTGCTACAAAATGGTAACGCGTACATCGTGAGCTTATTAAGCACTTGCAAAAATTGAAGAAATTATGGTCTAATTCTGCAGTAAGTAATTTATTGACTTATTTATTTATCTACTCATTGATTTTTTATTTATTTTTATTTATTTGTCTATTTATTATTTTTGTCTATTTATTCATTGCTAGATTACATTAACACAGGTACATAATAGTTATATAGAAAAGTATATATCTAAGTAAAATTAAACAGGGGGGGGTTCATCAATATAAAAGCTTGGTTTTTCAGGCTCGCCTCGCATAAATCCGGACTACAAGAGCAACAATGAGTCGCCTCAGACCGATTCGTCCTGCCGGATTTGTGGGAGGCTTCAGCAAACAGCTTTGGATCTAGAGGGAATAAACAATTGTGTTGTAAAACACAGATGGAGATTGGATTTGTTTTTTCATTGTTTAATTTTAAATGAATTCACAACGTTTCGAAGATTGGTTCTATCTTCGTCCTCAAGTGAGAAAAAAGAGTGGATGAGAAATGTAGCCTACTCGTTGGGGTCGTTACAAATAGCTGTTCCATTTAACTGATTAACTATATATTATTTTTTTCTGAAAAAAAAACTGTGAACTTTCCACCAATATCATATTATAGTTTTTTGTTACACATGACATGAGCTATTCGCTCTGAAAATCTTCGAGGCTATTTCACTCCCACCCTGTATATGTTACGTAATTTTGTGCTTAAATTTATGAACATTTATGTTTCAAAATAAGAAAATTTTTCAGTCATACTATTACATAATTTGGGGCCAAAATTGGCGCTATGTGTATCTTGTAGTTGTGATACTCCTCGGCTATGTAATTTGGCCAGCACGTCTGGTATGTCAGTAATGTAAAAATAAATAACTGAATTAATAACCGGAAATATGCCTGGAATGCGGTTAAGAACCCATTCTCTTATCATTTTAATTTGTTTTATTTTTATTTTAGTAGGTTATTTTACGATGCTTTATCTATATCTTATGTTATTTAGTGTCTGAATGAGATGAAGGTGATAATGCCGGTGAAATGCGTCCGGGGTCCAACACCGAAAGTTACCCAGCATTTGCTAATATTGGGTTGAGGGGAAAACCCCGGAGGAAACCTCAACCAGGTAACTTGCCCCGATCGGGAATCGAACCGAGGCCACCTGGTTTCGCGGCTAGATGCGCTAACCGTTCCACAGGTGTGGACTCAATTTGTTTTTTTTTTGTCAGTTTGATAGATTGTGTGTGTGTGTGTGTGTGTGTGTGTGTGTCTGTCCAAGATCAACAGAGTCAAAATAATAAAATAGTTGGGCGATCACGTATCACGTTGGAAATTAACTCTCTTGACCCGGCGACTGTCAATGAATTAACGGACAGGGATTGGAACATGCGCATATCGCATAGGGTCTAACTGCATATTGTTACATATTATGTGGCCGCTCGTGGACCCACAAGTCTCTCCTCCACACTGAAAACTCTCGTATTCGTCCCGCCATCCTGCACTCTTGCAACTTCAGCGTTAAGCTTTCCCTCAGGTGTCTCTGCCATGATCACGCCTTGAAACACGTCCGCCAGATATATAAGTATCATGAACGTGCACTATCTACCAAAAAGTAATTGGGCACCCAGGATTTTACGTGCTAGATGCCATGTTTCGATGGCTACTATGCAGTGGCATGCAGACAATAATGTTCACCGGTTGGACTGGCCTGCACAGAGTCCTGATCTCAATCCCATTGAGCACCTTTGAGACAAATTGGACCGGCGATTGAGGTCTCGGGAAATTCGGCCAACTTCCATTGTCCAACTGAGTGCCATATTGCAAGAGGAATGGCGACGCATTCCAGTGGATATCCTACACCAGCGGTGGCGAAAATGTAGTTGTGCGCCGAGCTACTGTGTAACCTGCAACGTGCATAGCACCTATGGAGGGAGGCGGACACCCGAAGGGGAAGTGAAGCAACTGTCTGACTTATTAACGGATTTTCATTTTCCTTACGTCAAGCGCTTAAATATAAATTTATAGAGTATAAGGTTACAAACTAATGTTTAGTACGTGTAAAGAAGAAAGGAATGAAGAATAAATGAACAATATCACAACCTAAAATTAACTGTCTTCAGAATGTCTCTGCGACAAAGTTTCAAAATCAGGAATTATGTCACTTACTGCCAGTCGTAGTTGATCACGAAGGTAGTTGTCTGTCAGTCGTGATCTAAATTTGGTTTTTACTATTTTAATTGTTGAAAATAATAATTTTTCACAAACGTAAGTTGTAGCGAACATGGCTTCAACAGAGCAAGCGAAATAACGAAGCTTCGGATATCTATTTTTTGGCAAAGATTGAAAGTTCAACATTTGTCAAGTCCTTACATCTAGCTTTCAATTGACATCACATAGTAAATCAGTGAGTTCAAAATGAAGAGCTAACCGCATTATTCGTACATTTGCTGAAAAGGGTCGACGTATAGAGATGATGATGATAATGATGATATTATTATTATTATTATTATTATTATTATTATTATTATTGTTATTATTATTATTAACATCTAAATTTTAATGTTTCATCAGTAACATGTAGTATAACGCCGTTTTATTTATACAACCGTTTTCCTCGTAATACTTGTGAACAAATCATACATTTAATATTCTCATCATATTGACAGCAAAAAAATGTGTCCTCCCATCCTACTTGGAACTTTCGTACATGGTTTCGAGAGAGACATATGCCACTCGCAGGTCAGAGACAAATACAAATGGAACGGAGTTTGACTCCAGTGAGTGAGAGGGTGGGGGTTGGGGAAGGCTAGAAGCAAGAGAAATGCATAGCTCTCACTGCGAGCCACAATGTCCTCGCGAGTCGCATTCTCGCCACGGCTGTCCTATACAAAGTAGTGGAGAACATGCCTGACGGGGTGGCTGCTGTTGTAGCAACAAGAGGTGGTACCACGAGTGCCCAATTACTTTTTGGTAGATAGTGTATTTTTAAAGCACATTCTTGTTTTGCAGGAAACTAAAGAGGTGTAGAGGGACTTTTGCACCACTCTGTATATTACATTTTCTTCCTTATTTTATCTCTTCTTCCGTTGCAACCATTTCTCGCTGCATTTTCTTCGCTCTTTCTTTAACCTACCTCTTTCCTTACTTTTTTCTTTCTCTCTTAGTTTCTTCTTTTCCTATTTTCCTTTCAGATCCGTCTTCTCTGTCTGACTTTTTCCTCAGAAGTCTGTTAAGGATTTATTACGTTCGCAGCTCCTATATTTTTAATAGTGGAGGACGGGGTGCCAATGTTACATTAGTGGTGCACTAAAGATGTTGGCAGAGTTATGAAACGCACACAATGGGGCGGCGGGTGCCACGACAGAAAGTACGAGAGGGATGCAGGAAAATATCTCGACAATGAAATGTTGGGGTGAGTCACTTTCCCTCCCTACTTGTGCACAATGTCATAACAGGCGTTTGCAATATGCTGAGGATGCGATAGGATTTCATTGTTGACGCCATGTAACTGTTGCCACAAGTGGTGTTATAGTGTGGCAAATGGACACTTGCACCGGGGCTATTGTAGCTTCCCCCCACTTGGGGTGTCATCCCCCCTCGTCATAAGTAATGCGATGAAGTGTAATTTGTTTCATGAAATCATGAGCTCGGACGATCTACGCAAGCCCTGGCGGAGGAAAGTAGCTAAATGAACTAAATAATATATCAACTTTAATTTTCTTTGCTCACGACATGTAGGCTTCGGGCCGCTCTCAGCTTCCTTTTCCCGATCTGTGGAGAATGCGTGTATCTTAAAAGGTTATAATATTTGACAGAGCCATTGTGGGCCGCAGAACTTCACAAAACACGCATTACCGCTATTTATATGTGGAGAGAGACCGTAGACCATTTAGTTGCCTCCGCCTGCTTCCATAGAAAGGACGCAACTTTTGTCAGTTTTCAAAACTGTTTCCGCCCTATAAAACAGCTTATTTTTTATTGATATCGTCTGTATACATTTTTCTCTCTTTTCTTTGTTAGGAAGAAACTAGCGCAGCATAATGTCTTCGGTTCTCATAAAGAAGCCTGTAATAACAACAGTGTCTGCTCTGTGGGTATAGGGGGCCTCACAAGCAACTATTTTTGAACGGAAAATTTCTTTACGAAACTAAATAATGTACATTGGCTGCAAAATAAACTCGAATTTGCTAATTTTTTCACTTGTAATAGACACCTAGTGCGATGTTTTCTAGCAGGACTGCAAGGAGCACAACAATGCAATCGAAAAGCGAGTATAATCTGGATCACGGCCAACTGAACGACTTTGTCTTTTCAGATATATCACAAAAAAGTAAAATTCTATTTTCTGCAATTGCGAGCGATTTCTGTAATATGAAATGACAGCAAATACTTTACTATAATAATATCGGACAGCTAGCAGTTTTACGTGCGAACGACGATGGTGCTGCTACCTATCTGCCGGGATGGAGATACTCGCGAAACAAGCTGTAATCAACTGCAATGTGTATTCTTGCTGGGCTAGTTAATTTGTTAATAGTTTTATGAATTAGTACTAGTGTTAAAATGTCAGGGTGTATATGTGCTGTCTATAGTTGTGACAATTGCAGCATTACAAATTGCTCCAAATCGTACTTTCGATTTCCGACAGTTCATAAAACGTGAGTCAACAACATTCTTTAGTAGGCCTAATTCCTTCGTCTTTGTGTTGATAGAAAAATACAAATTAGCTTTTTTATTTAGACTTAATATATAAATAGACGTTAAAATGTATTGGATTTTAAGGTCTTATCAAATTAAGTTTTATTGTTGTCCACATACCTTTACTAATTATTACAAGCATCAGATTACTATCAATTTTATCTTTGCAGTTGTCAGCAATGCGTATATAAAACATTATTGTAAATTCATTCCTAATATCAGATTGATTTTGTCTCGGTAAACCAAAGAAAAAATATGTAATAATTAATTACGGAAAGTAATATGAAATATGCAATATTTCTCATAATATACAGCTTTGATATAAGATAATAATTTGACATTAAATATTATTCAACATTTCTTAAGTGTTTCATAATATGAAATAATATTATATAATATGAAATATGAAATAATATTATATAATTCCACATTAGTAACTCACGTTTTAAACAATAGTCCGAATCTCGCTATGTAAATATTTGTATATGTGGACGTAATTCCATCCCTCTGCGCTAGATGTCAGGTCCGCGATTTTTCGCACTCACGCCAATGCTGCTAGTATACAGCTGTCCGGTATTATTATAGCAAGGTATTTGATGACAGCATTACATCAGAGGAGAGAAGAAACAAATTTGGAGGTTACCTAAAGAATAAGGGTTCAGTGCTTTCTCGAAAAACCTAAGAGAAATTTTATTTCGGTTAAGCACTGCACAAGGCTGTACATACATGTGCTTATTTTACACAGATTAACTTAAATGTCTGAACGTGTAATTTCTAATATCTTTTACGAAACTCGGCAATCTGCAGCTGTTAACCCGCCCACAATAAGTAGGCCTACTCTATGTTTGAAAAGGAGTCTGATCCTATAACAGCGATGGTTATCACAAAGATAGCAGTCTAATTTTATTATGCTTGCCTTGGTTTCTTACATGATCTTGTGTGATGACTTTTACGGGTCTTATCAAAATTATCAACAAAAAATAAAAATAATTCCGAATATTACAATTTATCAGAATTTAAGAGTCTGCGAACTTAGCCTAATGTTTATCGCACTTCAATATCTCTTCATCATATGAAATAAAGAAATTTTAAGAGAAAAATCTTCGGGCAGATTTCGTTTCGTGGCCATTTTGAGACAACATTTTCAGTTCAAAACCTATTTTAAAATTATTGTTTGTGTGTGCACCATTCCTCCATAAATCCACTCTGAGATACTGAATATGGGCAAGGTCCATTAATTGATTTAGAAGAAATGCTTGCAAACAGGCACACAGACAGCATTCGGACAACATATCTCTATTAACAAGGATGCTGGAATGGCATGATTTCGGAAGATCTCGGAATAATTATCCAGCACCGCGATATCTCTTTCTCTCACAACTTGTATAATTCATTCACTCATAAATTTAGCTCAAGGCCAGGTCTATCACTGCAAGCCTAGAATTCTCCAATATTTCCTATTTTCTGCCTTCCTCTTTGTCTCCGCATATGATCCACAGCCTATATTTTAATGTCGTATATCATCTCTTATCGTGACGAGAATACTGTACGAAATGGAAATATAAAAATTGGAAATTTACATTTCGAAGAGGTGGAGAAGTTCAAATATCTTGGAGCAACAGTAACAAATATAAATGACACTCGGGAGGAAATTAAACACAGAATAAATATGGCAAATGCGTGTTATTATTCGGTTGAGAAGCTTTTATCATTCAGTCTGCTGTCAAAAAATCTGAAAGTTAGAATTTATAAAACAGTTATGTTATCGGTTGTTCTTTATGGTTGTGAAACTTGGACTCTCACTTTGAGAGAGGAACATAGGTTAAGGGTGTTTGAGAATAAGGTGCTTAGGAAAATATTTGGGGCTAAGAGGGATGAAGTTACAGGAGAATGGAGAAAGTTACACAACATAGAACTGCACGCATTGTATTCTTCACCTGACATAATTAGGAACATTAAATCCAGACGTTTGAGATGAGCAGGGCATGTAGCACGTATGGGCGAATCCAGAAATGCATATAGAGTGTTAGTTGGGAGGCCAGAGGGAAAAAGACCTTTAGGGAGACCGAGACGTAGATGGGAGGATAATATTAAAAAGGATTTGAGGGAGGTGGGATATGATGATAGAGAATGGATTAATCTTGCTCAGGATAGGGACAAATGGCGAGCTTATGTGAGGCCGGCAATGAACCTCCGGGTTCCTTAAAAGCCAGTAAGTAAGTAAGTATATCATCTGATATCTTCTTCTGCCCCAAACTCTTCTCCCGTTCACCATTCCTTCCAATGCATCCTTCAGTATGCAGTTTCTTCTCAGTCAGTGACTCAGCCAGTTCCTTTTCCTCTTCCCGATCATTTTCAGCATCATTCTTTCTTCACTCACTCTTTCCAACACAGCTTCATTTCTTATTCTGTCTGTCCATGTCACACGCTCCATTCTTCTCCATATCCACATTTCAAATGCTTCTCTTCACTTCGTCGTAATGTCCATATTTCTGCCACTTACAATGCCACACTCCACATAAAGCACTTCACTAGTCTCTTCCTTAGGTTTTTCCAGAGGTCCGCAGAAGATGCTCCTTTTTCTACTAAAAGCTTCCTTTGCCATTGCTATCCTCCTTTTAACTTCCTGGCAGCAGCTCATGTTACTGCTTATAGTACACTCCAAGTATTTGAAGCTGTCCACTTGCTCTACTGCCTTATTTCGAATTCGCATATTTTGAAAGAGAAATTATTAATAGGGTGTGACGTAATTTCATGTCGCATGGGCCAGCTTTAATGACGTGGTGGCTTCACTGTAGCATTGTGATTTATTTTCATATGATTATTATATTTTGGTAAAACTTTGCGCATTATTAAAATTTGTCTTCGCAGGCAGGACAGGTAGTTAATTTCTTTGTTATCGCTTCTTTCAGCGCGAAGGAGACATTGGTTACCCATATTCAACGTTTCTAGGGTCCACACCTGTGGAGTAACGGTCGACCTGTCTGGCCGCGAAACCAGGTGGCCCGGGTTTGATTCCCGGTAGGGGCAAGTTACCTGGTTGAGGTTTTGTCAGGGGTTTTCCCTCAACCCAATATGAGCAAATGCTGGGTAACTTTCGGTGCTGGACCCCGGACTCATTTCACCGGCATTATCACCTTCATCTCATTCAGACGCTAAATAACCGAAGATGTTGGTAAAGCGTCGTATAATAACCTACTAAAAAATGTTTCTAGGGTACAGGGAGTTACTGCTGGAACTAGTAGAGAGAGTTAACAGATTTTCTTCCTGTATCTATTTTTTTTTAATTTGAAGTGTGAATATCGTAAGCTGTTATGTATCGCCACCTCTTTTCTGTGTGCAAGCAGTATTCTAATATAGGCTAATTCTTCAGGCACTATGAAATTCTTTCATCATTCTTCGTGTGTATTTAATGCCTTAACCTCAAAGCAACTCAAGGAAAGACTTTTTTCCTCACCTAACATCCGCAGCTGGTTAAGACTGCTCCTGCCGTCCTGCGTGCCAGAGTTGATCTCCGTGGCGATAGGCATGCCTTGCCAGCACCATTTGAATAGCAGGAGCATTCACCTTATTGTACCAGGCTTCCCTTTCATATGCAGTGTGTACAAAGAAAGGCATCATGCAAGAATTTATACACGGCCCCTACATACCACAGAAGTCTTGACTGGCGATTGTAAATATCCAAATATCCACAACTCATACCACAGCTGTGAATGGATCCAGATCTACAAGCGCAATCAATCCTACTGTCCTTCACTCAGCAGTCGCTTCTGGTGGATTTAGGATTGACAGAGGCGAGGATTATGAATTTTGTAGATCATTTCTTTCTTACGCAGATACTCAATTCTTTTAGTGATCGCTAGACTTCGTAATTCAGCTACCTACATACAGGGTGTTTCCGAGGTGGTGTTACAAACTTTCAGGAATGATGGTAATTTTTTTTTATTTTAGTAGGTTATTTTACGACGCTTTATCAACATCTCAGGTTATTTAGCGTCTGAATGATATGAAGGTGATAATGCCGGCGAAATAGGTCCGGGGTCCAGCACCGAAAGTTACCCAGCATTTGCTCATATTGGGTTGAGGGAAAACCCCGGAAAAAACCTCAACCAGCTAACTTGCCCCGACCGGGAATCGAACCCGGGCCACCTGGTTTTACGGCTAAACGCGCTAACCATTACTTCGCAAGTGTGCACATGATGGCGAAGGGCACATGTATCAATTTGAGATAAGGAACCCTGGTCCGGAAATGACTGAGTCGAAAGTTACAAGCAAACATAGTTGTGTGGAAATGAAATAATTTTATTCCTCTGTACACCTTATTTATGTGTAGTTATCTGTACATCTTACACATACTGTATTCATCTGACGTTGTTTACGTTGTCTACTTACAGTATTCTATTCAGTGCGCTGTCTGAGGGGTGGGACAGGAAACTACACTAAAGCAATGCAGATAGCGTAATGTGTAACGGACATGGTCGGTCCTGATATGCACGTCTGTAGACAGCAGTGTTTGTGTAGAAGTTGCAGTGTCCAGTGGATCAGTCCTAGTGAAATGGAGGAGTACACGAGAGCGGAATAAGCAGACCTGATTTTCGAATACGGATGTATCGGGACAAGTACCCACGTAGGAGAAATCCGGGCCATACCATCTTTCCACGACTGTTCCAAAGGTTAAGGGAAGGAGAGCACGTGGTGCCAAATTACAATTCCATTTCCACAAAACTTCTTTTCTTTGTTTCGTTCTCTTCTTCTCCACAATTTTTCTTTCTTGTCCGTTCTTTATTTCAATTCTTTTGTCACCTTCTCCATGTTCTGTTTCTTGTTTCTTGTGTATTAAGCCTAGTTCTTTTTCTCCCTTCTCCTTTTATTCCAGTTTGTTTTCCATTCTTTCCATCCCATGTCTCTTTCCAGCTTCCTCCATTCTTCCTCCTGCTGTCTATTTAGTTCTTTTTCTCTCTTTTCCTTTTATTCCAGTTTGTTTTCCATTCTTTCCATCCCATCTCTCTTTCCAGCTTCCTCCATTCTCCCTCCTGCTGTCTATTTAGTTCTTTTTCTCCCTTCTCCTTTTATTGCAGTTTCTTTTACATTCTTCCCATCCCATCTCTCTTTCCAGCTTCCTCCATTATCCCTAGTGCTATCTGTCTAGTTCTTTTTCTCCCTTCTCCTTTTATTCCAGTTTCTTTTCCATTCTATCCATCCCACCTCTCTTTCCAGCTTCCTCCATTCTCTCTACTGCTGTCTATTGGAAGTCTTCGTATGCATTATCGTCGTTATTGTGTTGTTACACAGTCTCGGTTGTATCGAATGCAAAGTCTGCGTTTTCAAGAGTAGCAGTTGTCTCTATACTCGCTTTGCTAACTCCGAACTATTAGAATCGTGGAAATGGACTGGCTGAATGGCAAGTGGCTTAATCTGCAGACAAAGCATCGCTGCTTGTTCAGGAATCTGTTGCTTGTCTTAATGTAGATATAGGAGAGAGCTCTTGAATGGTGCTGCATTGCATGTTATGCGACAGGAGAAACTAGCAGGCATTCAAGTGTCAGGCTACACACATTGTACAAGCGAGTGGTCTATTTTATACTGCCGGCTGGCAGCTGGTACAGTCGCTTCCTATTCAAGTGGACGCTTTGCAGGTCCATGTGCGTAAGTCTGCTTTGCTTACTGGCACTTGTTTCAGTTTTGTTCTCGTAGTTTACACTGACTTAAAACGTCTCCATAGAGCTAAGCTGAGATCTTTAAGTAAATTATCAGGATGAGGCTGAGTGACGACATTAAAATTCAGTTAAGAATATATCAGTGCACCAGAGGTCTACATCGCACGTTTTCGCTCGAGCGCCAAGTAGTTCATAGCATGGTCCGATAGATAGCACACATGCATGATGGGTAAAATTGTCACGAGCAATAAATCCTCGAACGGTATAAGCCGAGCGTTAGACATTCGTTCTTGTTACAGTGATGAACTGTGTAGTAACATCATAGATGTTTATCATTTCAAAACTTTGCAGTGTTTAACTAACCTCTCCATAGTAAAACTACAAAACTTGCTTTAAAATGTAATATAAACTAATGGCTTGTGCAGCAAATGCTGCTGCAAACTAAGTTCGTTAGACGTTCAAATAAACATTTTTCAGATTTATTTTCAATGAAGAATACTTGTCTTTTTAATAGTTATTTGCTTCCATAATAATGAAACATACTCCCTCTGAATGCATTTTTTTAGGCCAAATACTTTTTCTTGAACCTATCCAACTTCCGTTTTTAGTTTCAACGCGAAAACGCAAGTATCAATGTCAGGACGATAGCAGTAGCTATTTCAGGTCATTGTGGATTGTAGGCAAAAGTTAAAAAAATGTCAGGTTTGCTAAGCTTTCGAACTACAGCATTTTCGTATAGCTGCTGCAGCTATGTAGAGCGTAAAATCATTTTATCCTACTAAGAGATCTTGCTGAAATGATCTGGAGACTACAAAATTTTCTAGGCCTCTTATTTTATCAGTAAGTAATACCTTTTGATCTTTCCTTAGGAACTGTAATTTTTGCGCTCTCTCGAGCCAATACTGAAGACAATGACACATATCAATATCTACACTACACCGCCATTAAGTAGGATATGAAAAAGACCCAATCCCACTGGATTAATAAGTATAAAAATATTCGATTTTTAATAGCAATATTATTATCTTTCTTAAGTTTTGTAGTTATATATAGCAGTCACTCAGTAAATTATAGAAATGAAGATCTAAATTAAGATATTCTCTACATTTACTTACATAACCTCAAAACGTTTCACTTTCATGTCATCAATATAGCATCAATATTATGTACAACTAACGAAAAATAGACGCATCATGATATTAACTATAATAATATTTAATTCCTAATGGTAATGTCATCAAACCACCTGAAGTATCGTAGATTACACAGCTGTACTCAGAAAATTATACACTGCAGAATCAGTTTTTAATAACAAATTGAATTGAGCTCTAAATATGTCGGCAATCCTGCAGGTCATGGCCTTCGTGTAATAGCCTATTGTTGATTGTAGTGTGTGTTTTGTTCTGAAATTCAATCAAGTCGGCCGTGATTCAATAAAATTAGTTCTCAAAACTGACAACAGATGGATTTTGGAAAATAGGAAAATTATGTAATAAAATTGACATTTCACTGAAAACTACTATTTTTCCGAAAAACTTTGGATGCCAGGCATGAAAATGAGGGGTCACTCGTTAAAATCCGTTTAGCCGTTTTCCCGTAATTTCCATTACCAGTTCAAGTTATATATATAGATGTTGTAGGTAAATGTACCCCCCCCCACAACGGAGTGATTTTGTTTTTGCCACATCTGATAGATGTTATTGGATGTAAATGTAATTATTATAAACGGAGAACACAATCACAATAATGCAAGAAATGCATCCAGTTTTCTAGTAATAATAATAATAATAATAATAATAATAATAATAATAATAATAATAATAATAATAATAATCTCTAATATTAGTGTATCAATCTTTGCGTCCGTAACAGTTGTGCAGCATGATTATTCGTTTTATTATATTTTCTGTGACGTTAACTCTGTACTAATATTGTTATCAATTTACTGCTATATAATAATATTTTGTAAAACGTTTCTACATTGTCGTAGTATATAGGCGGAACACTATGTATGGACTTATCATATTATATATGTGGTAAATCAAATATTGAATAATTTTAATTAGGAATAATAACTGTATGTCGAAGTTTTTCATGTACTGTGCTCCTATTTATTACGAGCGTATCACGACCGATCTTATCTCACTCGAGGGTGCGACACTCGACCGAGTTCAAGCGAGCGATTTAACTCTGCAGCGCACCAACAAGGAAATATTGAAACGTAATAATCGATCTTTAGTTATTTTTGAATAGGATGAGATTAAAGATTTCATGGAGAAGCAGCAATTGAGAAGGTATTTGAAACGTAAAATATTTATTATTATTATTATTATTATTATTATTATTATTATTATTATTATTATTATTATTATTATTTACTATACATGGCCCAGGGTACCGCTGACTGGTAGTCGTTGATGGAGAGAGACAAACCTTCTGTTTTCTTCCCAGATTCCAACTTCAGCTTGCGTCTGTAATCGGAAGCGTTACTACTTGGACCAAGATGGAGGATTCTTAGTTAGCTATAGAGAGATGAATATTAAAGTCGGTTATGAAACGTTGGCAACCCAGAGTCGAGGACTGCTCCATTTCTTCTCTCCTTTTGTGTGGCTGATCACAGACTCACAGACGTTGACAGATAATGCAGACTGGACGCTAAATACGCCCGAAGACATAGCAGTGATAAAGTTGGAGGTTGTAAGTGTCAATAATTTCGAAGAATATCCACCTCCTTATCCTTCTTGAAGGAATATCTTTGGTTGGCTATACTGTAATTTCATTACATGATCATTTGTTATATCAAATTGAAGCTGTGTGAGATCCATAGCCTACCTTCAAATTGAGGACACATATAATTCCGTATCACAGCCCGATTTTCTACACACACTGTACACTTCACGTAATGCACGGGGAACGAATTACTTTTTTAATACTAAATTTTCATGAGTTCTACGCGCTGTGGAATGGTGTAACGTTGCATGATTATTTGTCAGCAACAAGTGTAACCATGGGAAAAATATGACTGCTGTAGCTTCATTAACATGGCAGCTGTTATATCTCAAAAGTAGGACACTCTTATTGGAAGACCCTATATAAATTTACAAATAAATATCATCATCATTTTAGTACATAGCATTGTTATTTTACCTGCTTTTGTGATACTTGGTAACAGCTGGCAACACAAGTTTTTAGGAAATAATCTTACGTGAATCCCACTACAGTTTGAAAAATGCAAAAAAAAAAAATGTATTATAACAGGGCGATTGTGGAGGTCCGTGGTTCGTTTCTTTTACGGCTGAGTCCACACCTGTGGAGTAACGGCTAGCGCGTCTGGCCGCGAAACCAGGTGGCCTGGGTTCGATTCCCGGTCGGGGCAAGTTACCTGGTTGAGGTTTTTTCCGGGGTTTTCCCTCAACCCAATATGAGCAAATGCTGGGTAGCTTTCGGTGCTGGACCCCGGACTCATTTCACCGGCATTATCACCTTCATCTAATCTAAGCTGTTGATAAAGCGTCGTAAAATAACCTAATAAAATAAAAATTTACGGCTGATCCCGGAAATGTTTAGTGTCTTACTTAGAAAAATAACGGACAAGGATGAGTTGCCTCAAATTCGTCATCCGTTTCTTTGTCTCCCAAGTTTTTCCTTAGCAGTCCAAACAAGTGACAGTCGCGCGGGATTAAGTCACAGTCTAGTATATACAGTCGCGAAGCTCAATACGTAGTAAATATGCAAACATTAGACAGTTGCTCACCACTAGGATCGCTAATATCGCCTCATTACAGGCAATGCAAAATAGTACCGTCACAGTCTATTGTTTCTAGCACCCTCAAAACTCAAGCTTCTTGACTGTATATAGTAGACTGTGGTTAAATCCTGAACATGCACCAGCGGAACACTTTCCAGCCAGGTTAGGCAAGTGTCTCTTGTGCGACTTTTACGCAGTGAAGACGGATGTTGTCATGGAGACAATTTTTCACGTCTCCAGAATTTTTTTTAAGATGTCTTTCAAATGATTACTACAGTAGGGTATGCTGCATTCATTTTTTGTTGATCTAAGGGAAGATCGATACCACATTCCAAAAAAAAAAAAAAAACCGTAGCCATTACTTTTTTGTTTCTATTTTGGACTCGTTATTCTCTTCGTTGCTATGCTGAGGATGTTGAGAACAAATCCAACTTTTCTCCCTTAGTTTCTTCAGTCACAATTCTGGGCATCCATTTTGCGCACTCTTTTACAAAGTTTAGGTGCTCATTAATAATTTGCTCGGTGTTACCAACTCTGATATGATTTAATTCCTTGGCCAGTTCGCAGACACTTACATTCTCCTGGTGGAATCAAAACAACTCCAATAGATTCTATGAGATTCCTCACTAATATTAACAGCATCAAAATGACAATAGAAGAAAAAGCACTGATTCAATATGAAAAACTTGTCAGATCACCAGGAAACAATTGGCATTCATAAAGTCCTCTCTGTAGATTGAAAACTCAAAAAAGTTTCATATCCATTGTTCAAGAATTAAAACAGAAAATCAATATCCCGAATTTAAAAGAAAACTTACAAATTAAACCAAACCCTTTAACTCTATTAAATATAGAATATAATCTAAATTTAACACAAGTAATACTGAAATCAGAAGTAAACACTGAAATAATGAAACAATTGTCTTTAGAGACAATTAATATTAGGTACCCTCCACAAAACTGGCTTCATTTATACACCGACGGATCCTTGATCTCCAGGGAACAAGGTGCCGGTGTAGGTGTTACGTGCTGTCTCTTCTCACTTTATAGATCTCTTGGATATGGAAGAACAAGTTTTGATGGAGAAATCATTGCAATAAATGAAAGTCTCAGGAATCTTCTATGCCACATCAATAAATTTAAGAATGCAGTTATATTGTCAGACTCCAAAGCAGCTATTATATCAATAGTCTCTAAACACACACCTTCATCTCAAACAGCAGAAATAACTAAAATGCTCTCTCAATTAATATCACTCAATAAAAGAATTGTATTCCAATGGATACCACCCCATTGTGGAATCCTGGGAAACGAGAATGCGGATGCTTTAGCAAAGAAGGGCAGCACTGCTACTTACAGACCTGTTACTAAATCTACGTATTACTCTGTGAAAAGATTTATTAAATCTACATACTTAGACTTAGAATTTATAAAACAGTTATATTACCGGTTGTTCTGTATGGTTGTGAAACTTGGACTCTCACTCTGAGAGAGGAACATAGGTTAAGGGTGTTTGAGAATAAGATGCTTAGGAAAATATTTGGGGCTAAGAGGGATGAAGTTACAGGAGAATGGAGAAAGTTACACAACACAGAACTGCACGAATTGTATTCTTCACCTGACATAATTAGGAACATTAAATCCAGACGTTTGAGATGGGCAGGGCATGTAGCACGTATGGGCGAATCCAGGAATGCATATAGAGTGTTAGTTTGGAGACCGGAGGGAAAAAGACCTTTGGGGAGGCCGAGACGTAGATGGGAGGATAATATTAAAATGGATTTGAGGGAGGTGGGATATGATGATAGGGACTGGATTAATCTTGCACAGGATAGGGACCGATGGCGGGCTTATGAGAGGCCGGCAATGAACCTCTGGGTTCCTTGAAATCCATTTGTAAGTAAGTAAGTAACATACTTAGACTTCAACAAACAAAATTTGATAACACAATCACAAGGGAAAAAACTGAACTTTCTGGATCATAATCCACAGTTAATTCCCGATTTACCACGCAAATCGTCTGTAGCTGCATTTAGATTGGCAACAGGCCATGATTGTTTGGCCAAAAACCTGCATAGAATTGGAATATATCAGTCCCCTAACTGCCCATTGTGCAACTCAAACCAAGAAATGGATTCGGAACACCTCAAAATCTGTGCTTCAGTGGCTGGCCATGATAATATCTTTGAAAAATATTGAAGTGCAAGAGGTCAAATGACTTTATTCTCAAACGCCTGGCATTAGAAAACAACAAAAACAACAACAACATTCTCCTGTCGACCTCCCCAAATGTTTAGTTCGTCGACAAGTCGCAGGCAGCTCAGAGGAGGCGAGGTCTATGAAATGCGTACCTGCCTGTACCTAAATCATTTATAATTCGTATTCACGTCGCATAACAGCTCTCAACAATAAACTATTATAACCATGGGGGCAACTATTAAAAGTTTTTCACCTCACTTGTATGTTGCGTTTGTCATAAGTCATATTTTGCTGTGCATTGTATTGTGACATGAAGACAGGCAGTCTGTGCCTAGAACAGAAAGCTCGCAGCATTTCGGTTTGAATGCAGACACCGAGTCCTTACTGTGCATAACGTTTCCAATTAGAGAACTCGCATTGTGACCTGTAATTATGTTTTCTAACTAACAGTTCACACATAATAACGGGATTATACTGAGTTATATTAACGTGTGTTCATATCATCTGCAGGGTTTGTTTTTATCAACACGAGATGTCTGGCTTAGGGTAAAAAGCAGCGTGCGGGGTTGAATCAAGTAATTGTAATGGATTTCCATATTTCATTAGATTCAGACTTGTTAAATGTTTATGAAGAGATCAACGGAAGAGTGACTAATCACTTTCAGGAAAATTAACTTAAATCAGGGGTTTGACAAAATCTAACTTGGACAATAGGTATTATTTTTATAGAGAAAACTGAGATTAAATGCATCCTATTAGGCCTATACAGTAATTCTAATTGTACAGAATGATAACTAACAACATAGCTACAGGGAGGTACAAAGTCGCTTGACCGAAATTTGAAAATGAGTGTTTGATCAGACTGTGTTACGTATGAGATGCTATGTTTGTAGCTGATCATGATCCAATCAGATAATGTCATGTACGAGATATCGTGCTTGTAGTTGTCCAGAGTTCGATCAGAGTATGAGATGTTATGTTTGAGTATGCCGCGATTGTGCGTAGTCCATGGATAGTATTATATTTATTGAGTTGCATAATTTTTAAATTGGAAATGAATTTAACAGAACTTTGTATCCCTTTTATGTGCATTAGTTCTGAAAACCTGTTAGTCGAGTTTAGATTGTGGCCAGGGTGTTTTTGTTGTCGTTGTTTTTAGTTGCAACAATGAATTGAAAACTAACTAAAGAAGAACGTGTAGCTCATTTATTAAAGTTCACATTAACACTTTGTTTGTTAAAAACATAAAATTACTTAGTCATACGTTAAAAAGTGTTAAGATTTTAAAAAAAGTATATACATTCGACAGACGGCCCGTTTCGACGTTATGTCACGTCTTCCTCAGTGTCTCCTGAACTACTGGTGATCTTGATTCTGCGATGTGCATTTGTCGATTATAGGGGTGGGGGTGTGTTACTCTTATGGTGGGGGCTGGTTGTTTGTGTGTTATGACGTATCATGACGTCGAATAATGTGTGGGTATTGAACTGTAATTGTGTGTTAAGTATATGTTGTGGGTATGTTATTGTATGTTTATATATTTCGTATTGTTCTAGGATGTTTAACTGTGAACTTTTTGGTGTGATGTGTACAATACTACAATAATATAGAAACAGATATGGAAATTTTACACATCACACCAAAAAGTTCACAGTTAAACATCCTAGAACAATACCAAATATATAAACATACAATAACATACCCACAACATATACTTAACACACAATTACAGTTCAATACCCACACATTATTCGACGTCATGATACGTCATAATACACAAACAACCAGCCCCCACCATAAGAGCAACACACCCCCACCCCTACTATCGACAAATGCACATCGCAGAATTGAAGATCACCTGTAGTTCAGGAGACACTGAAGAAGACGTGACATAACGTCGAAACGGGCCGTCTGTCGAAGGTATATACATTTTTTTTTAAATTCTAACACTTTTTAACGTATGACTAAGTAATTTTATATTTTTAACGTGTAGCTACTGGATTTTTGAACGTAGCCTAGTGTGAATAGTAAGATCACATGTTGCAGCACCGGACTTCGATCTGGAAGAAAGAAATTCCCTTAACACTCTTTTCAAGAATGAATTGTCGGTATGAAACGATAGAATGGCCATCTAGGTCATGTGACCTAATACGATGTCATTATGTCTTGTGGGGAATGGTAAAGGACGAGATGTACGCACAGACCACAAGATATTGGCAGGGTGCCGGGCGTCCTACATTTCCCGGACATGTATCCCGTGTTCGGGAAAAGTGTGAAAATGTTCTACATTTAAGGGGAGGCAGAGGTGAATATTTCAAAATCCACAAAATGTATCCGATTTGTTTGAAATTGATCATGGATACTAAGTATGTTATTAGTAATGGACATACCAAGTTTCAACTTTCTAAGTACAATAGTTCTGTAAATATTTAATAATTTTTAAATCTTTATATCGTTTGATATAAAATGTTCCATGCACCATATTGTAAGAAATTTTCAATATTTCTTTTTATTTATATGTTCAGAGAAGGTATATAAATAATGATAAGTATTAGTTTATTATGGGAATAATGTAGTAATACAGTTATCTTGGTTTTAATTTCATACTTTTATTGGCACAAAATCAAAAACTAACATCGGGATATGAAAATAAAGATAATAAAAATGTAAAAAACCAAATTTTAATTTTTTCTTCAGTTTTGTTCGAAAATTTCACCTCTGCCTCCTCTCAAAGATTTCTTTCTTTATTATCGTTAATGAAAATTTGTTTTCCGTCCAATTTATTAGATTACTTTTGGATTCCTGCCAAAAAGTTCATACCACATCCGTAGAATCGCGAATAACAATATAGGCTAGTAATTTAGTGACTTTCAACATTTTTTTCACAAACCCGGTTGGCTACGCTGGCAACAACATCCGTAATGACTCGCGTGTCGTGTGTGTGTGTGTGGGGGGGGGGGCGCGTGGGCGTGAAGTCATAAAGATCTCGCCTTACTTGCAGCATTTAGTGGCACTGCCTTTAAATAAATCGCCTTGTAAATCGTCCATTTCTATTGGCAATGCCAGCAGTGATTAGAAAGGCAAACTTATCTTAACGAAGGCGGGAAAGGTACTCAATAGCCATATTTTCGGTTAGTTTCGTTCTAGCGATACGCAGTGTGTGCCTAGGATGGATAAATCGCAATACAGCGAACGCCAGTAGGGGAAGTTATCCCCACCCACATGAAATGTGCATTCGACACAACACTCGCCTATCACGTAGAGTGTCTGATGAGCTAGTAGGGGAAAAGTGGAAGGGATCGTGGGCGGAGCTTCTACGTTCGCTATATTGCGATTTGCCCGCTGCGTCTTCTACCGTGCACATCGACTTGACTCGCCTGTGATGTGTATTCCAGTTTTCAGTAGTGTTCATGCTACATGAGTACCTACGCCTTTACCACAAATTAGAATTCATTTGCGATGTAGGCCTATGCCAGCATATCAGAGGTGCAGACACGCCACTGCTCGTAGGATTGGCTATCTGCGTCTTACTAGCATAGCAGTGAAGTGCCGACTGTAAACGCAACTTCAAAACTTGATGACATTGATGGAATTTACTCTACAAAGAATTTCAGGAATAGAAGATAGCTATAGAATCGGAAGAAATACGGGAAAGTTGACAATGCTTGTCAAGGAACACGGAAGCAGTGGTTCTCTTTTCGAATCCGGCCTGGACGTTTGTCGATGTCTGACAATAACTGGAAGCCCGCCGTTGTCTTGATTATAAGTTATAATCTGTGCCCATCAAAAGGTTCATTTTTTACTATAGCCCCAAAAAATGTAATGTAAGTCTCTAGGGTCGAATTCCGGCCTCCATTATCTCAGCTAAAATTAAGAAAGTGTTCAGATACAGACATGCCAGGATACCGGGACTTTGGGTCAACAAGACACCGAGTTTGAGTACATTTAAAACCGACATAAACTTTTTTTAAATGTCAAAACAAATTATTATTTCGTGCACAAACACTAGTTTGCGTAAAACCGGATCTTTTTGTATAAAAATGACGCAACAAACAGACTTGAATGCTAGAAACAAGTACGGCTTCATTAGTTTGTGTAAAACCGGATCTTTTTGTATAAAAATGACGCAACAGACAGACTTGAATGCTAGAAACAAGTACGGCTTCATTAGTTTGTGTAAAACCGGATCTTTTTGTATAAAAATGACGCAACAAACAGACTTGAATGCTAGAAACAAGTACGGCTTCATTAGTTTGTGTAAAACCGGATCTTTTTGTATAAAAATGACGCAAGAAACAGACTTGAATGCTAGAAACAAGTACGGCTTCATTAGTTTGTGTAAAACCGGATCTTTTTGTATAAAAATGACGCAACAGACAGACTTGAATGCTAGAAACAAGTACGGCTTCATTAGTTTGTGTAAAACCGGATCTTTTTGTATAAAAATGACGCAACAAACAGACTTGAATGCTAGAAACAAGCACGGCTTCATTAGTCTGTGTAAAACCGGATCTTTTTGTATAAAAATGACGCAACAAACAGACTTGAATGCTAGAAACAAGCACGGCTTCATTAGTTTGTGTAAAACCGGATCTTTTTGTATAAAAATGACGCAACAAACAGACTTTAATGCTAGAAACAAGCACGGCTTCATTAGTCTGTGTAAAACCGGATCTTTTTGTATAAAAATGACGCAACAAACAGACTTGAATGCTAGAAACAAGCACGGCTTCATTAGTTTGTGTAAAACCGGATCTTTTTGTATAAAAATGACGCAACAAACAGACTTTAATGCTAGAAACAAGCACGGCTTCATTAGTCTGTGTAAAACCGGATCTTTTTGTATAAAAATGACGCAACAAACAGACTTGAATGCTAGAAACAAGCACGGCTTCATTAGTTTGTGTAAAACCGGATCTTTTTGTATAAAAATGACGCAACAAACAGACTTGAATGCTAGAAACAAGCACGGCTTCATTAGTTTGTGTAAAACCGGATCTTTTTGTATAAAAATGACGCAACAAACAGACTTTAATGCTAGAAACAAGCACGGCTTCATTAGTCTGTGTAAAACCGGATCTTTTTGTATAAAAATGACGCAACAAACAGACTTGAATGCTAGAAACAAGTACGGCTTCATTAGTGTGTGTAAAACCGGATCTTTTTGTATAAAAATGACGCAACAAACAGACTTGAATTCTAGAAACAAGCACGGCTTCATTAGTTTGTGTAAAACAGGATCTTTTTGTATAAAAATGACGCAACAAACAGACTTGAACGCTAGAAACAAGCACGGCTTCATTAGTTTGTGTAAGACCGGATCTTTTTGTATAAAAATGACGCGAAAAACAGATTTGAATGCTAGAAACAAGCACGGCTGCATTAGTTTGTGTAAGACCGGATCTTTTTGTATAAAAATGACGCAACAAACAGACTTGAATGCTAGAAACAAGTACGGCTTCATTAGTTTGTGTAAAACCGGATCTTTTTGTATAAAAATGACGCAACAAACAGACTTGAATGCTAGAAACAAGTACGGCTTCATTAGTTTGTGTAAGACCGGATCTTTTTGTATAAAAATGACGCAACAAACAGACTTTAATGCTAGAAACAAGTACGGCTTCATTAGTTTGTGTAAGACCGGATCTTTTTGTATAAAAATGACGCAACAAACAGACTTGAATGCTAGAAACAAGTACGGCTTCATTAGTTTTTGTAAGACCGGATCTTTTTTTATAAAAATGACGCAACAAACAGACTTGAATGCTAGAAACAAGCACGGCTTCATTAGTCTGTGTAAAACCGGATCTTTTTGTATAAAAATGACGCAACAAACAGACTTTAATGCTAGAAACAAGTACGGCTTCATTAGTTTGTGTAGGACCGGATCTTTTTGTATAAAAATGACGCAACAAACAGACTTGAATGCTAGAAACAAGCCCGGCTTCAGTCCTGAATACGGGATTGTTATTCACGAAAGCTTGCAAGCAGTAACAGGGGTTGCCACTCATGGCCTTAGTTATGAAAAGTCTGTGATTGTTAAAGCGAAGCACTACACCAGTAAGGACGTGGATGATAAGTTATTGATAAGTTATACTTTAAACAGATGTTTACACTTGAGTGAATTCCTTAAGGGGGAGTAAGATGGGGTGGGGAGGTTCACTGAAACAGAATGTACGTTCAACTTCCTCGTATATATTACACAACTCAAAAGGTAACGTCAGTCCAAGTGGAAAACAAGGTTATAAGTACTGAAAAGTAATGTTTAGCCAATCAGTGCACCTTTGTTTGCTTCACTGTACGGGAGTGCAGACCCTCGAATGTTTCAAAAACCTCTTAAGATTTACAGAGAGGTTTTTGTAAAGATTGAAGTATGGCTTACTTCACTTTCATTTCGACAGTAGTCAGCTTTACTTGGTCTATGGCTACACTGCCATTGCTGAGAACTGATCGTGCCAAATTTTATATAATTTAAGACTTGTATGTTTTTGGGCTTTTGTGACTGGCAAGATTTGGTTAATGATTATCAAAGATTTGTTATAATTTTGAATTTTAATAGAAATATTGTGGGTCCCTATCGCCACGGCATGGCGCGTCCTCAGGTTGCAGATAGAGAAGACTACGTCCAGATATGGAGGGTAGCTGCGAATATATTGAATAAGCAGTCGTGGACAGCCGATAAGGGGTGGTCCTCCAGCGTGAGGGTTGGGCGAAGGGCTAACAAGTCATCACTCTAAAAAAGAGGTTGTTACTACACTCAACATAAAACTCGAAATGAGACTGATTTTTTTTGGCACGACCACAACAAAGGTCACATCAGCTTCTTGTCTATGCGGATGACGTGAACACGTTAGGAGAAAATCCATAAACGATTAGGGAAAACACGGGAATTTTATTTGAAGCAAATAAGGAGATAGGTTTGGAAATATACCTCGAAATAACAAAGTATATGTTTATATATCGTGACCAGAACATAGTACGACATGGAAATATAAAAATTGGAAATTTATCCTTTGAATTGGTGAAAAAATTCAAATATCTTGGAGCAACAGTAACAATTGAGGGCTTTGCCGGGAAAGAGGTTTAAAATGTAGTGAATAATTATAGTAGCGAAATTTTGTTTTGATTGTACTGTACATACCTGCAGGACAGGTCTGCGTGCGTGTATAACATTTTATTCAGGTGCGTTTTAAAATCTTAGATTGCATGTATCTCAATTCGCCATATTGACGTATACGCCCTTTTTCCGCCAAACCCCTCAATTATATGACTTTTTTATTTTAGTTGGTTATTTAACGACGCTGTATCAACTACTAGGTTATTTAGCGTCGATGATATTGGTGATAGCGAGATGACGCCGAGGATTCGCCATAGATTACCTTGCATTCACATTACGGTTGGGGAAAACTTCGGAAAAAAACCCAACCAGGTAATCAGCCCAAGCGGGGATCGAACCCGCGCCCGAACGCAACTTCAGACCGGCAGGCAAGCGCCTAAACCGACTGAGCCACGCCGGTGGCTAATTATATGACACTCGATAGGAAAATAAACGCAAAATAAGGGAGACGCCTGCTATTATTCGGTTGAGAAGCATTTGCCATCCAGACTCGAAAAACTGAATGTTAGAATTTATGAAGCAGCTATATTATCGGTCATAGGAAGAAAAGTAAAAAAGATGCATTTGCGAATTCTAAATGAGCCAGTAGAGCAAGTGGACAGCTTCAAATACTTGGGGTGTACTATAAGCAGTAACATGAGCTGCTGCCAGGAAGTCAAAAGGAGGATAGCAATGGCAAAGGAAGCATTTAATAGAAAAAGGAACATTTTCTGCGGACCTCTGGATAAAGAGCTATGGAAGAGACTAGAGAAGTACTTTGTGTGGAGTGTGGCATTGTGTGGGGCAGAAACATGGACATTAAGACGAAGTGAAAAGAAGCGAATAGAAGAATTTGAAATATTAATATGGAGAAGAATGGAGCGTGTGAAACGATAGTTACCCAGCATTTGCTCATATTGGGTTGAGGGAAAACCCCGGAAAAATCTCAACCAGGTAACTTGTCCCGACCGGATTCAAATCCGGGCCACCTGGTTTCGCGGCCAGACGCGCTAACCTTTACTCCACAGGTGTGGACTAGATATTGAATAGCCTTCAGGTCGTACATATTTCTATCATAATAAATTGTAGATTAGAGATATTACCCAGACTGGGGTAGGACATTTAATAGGCTAATTATGCGTTCCATTTTCTTGTTTAGTAATTATTGTCAACTGTCTGACATTGATAACAGGGGAATCTAGGACTCGTAGGAGCTACATGCTGTACATTAATTGAGCATGTGTAAAACTGGTTGCTGTAAAAAAGTCTTGTTTGTAGTTCGGAAAAAACTGGAATTATTGGAAACTTCTTTCTTTAGGGGTAGGACTATCCAGGGTATAAAGACCTTCCAACCTTTGTTACTTCTACTTAAAATTTGTTGCATCTATATAATTGTTATAAAAGGCAGTTATTGTGCCATTACATAATCAAATGTTTATTATTATTATTATTATTATTATTATTATTATTATTATTATTATTATTATTATTATTATTATTATTATCCTTTACATAGGGATAAGTTGGAAGCATCAAAGTCATATGCATAGAACGAAAATGAAGATGATGATGATAATAATAATAATAATAATAATAATAATAATAATAATAATAATAATAATATCTCCAAAATGAAGCACTAAATTAAGTTCACTTGGAAGATATTAAAGTCTATTATAAAAACCTCCTCATGGAGGAATGAATTTCTCCATGTCTGCTCAGAGCATATGTAACTAGTCCGTCATTTTGAAAAAGGATAATCATGCGGTTTTGCTGACTATTGGAATCTCGTGACGTATTTGTACCACCCACCCAAAATTGAGGTTTGTCTTTCATAAGTACTTACCTATGTACTCCTTGTTCCTTATGAAAGAATTTCTACCACTTAGTCTGAAAAAGAATCTTATTCAGACGCTTGTAATGCCCCATTTTGATTATTGCGATTCCTTGCTAACTAATGTAAGTTCACTCTTAGCTGAGAGACTACAACGTGTTCATAATGTGTGCATACGATTCATCTGCAATACTCGTAAATTTGACCACATAACACCTTCCCTCCAGTTACTTTCATGGGCGTGTCTGAAGGAAGGAAGAACAATACATTCACTGTCTCTTCTGTTTAGAATCATGCATACTTCTACTCCGAATTATCTGTTATCGCTCTTTCAATTTCTTACAACTCTTCGAAACCGACATCAAGCACTTCTTTCTATCCCTCATCATAGAAAGTCTTTATACTCATCTTCATATACTGTAGAAATACCTCGCCTCTGGAATTCGTTACCTAATGACGTCAGGGACTGCCGGACTTTATTACAATTCAAAATTAAATTGGAAAATTTTGTCTTAATTAATGTTTTCAGGTATTGCTAGAAGTATTGATTTGTGTTTTTTTCTTTTTCTTTTTTAATCTAGATTAAAATTGCAAGTTTCTTGTTTATGTTAGTTAATTAGTTAGGATACAATTAATTATGATACTTAATCACTCATTTAAAGTTTGTGTGACTGCAACCTATGTATATTTTTGTCGTGACTTTACTTTGTTTATAGTGTTTTTTTCTCTCTCTCTTTATTTCTTGTGTAGCTTTACTTTGTATATAGTGTATTTTTTTCTGTTTATTTATATTATTGTATTTGTATTCGTGGTGTTGTGGAAGAGAAGGCCTGATGGCCTTAAGTACACCAGAATAAATAAATAAATATAGAATTAGATAATTATAGATTATTATCTTTATTGTTATTAATGTCATATTATAGTCATTCCTGTGCTAACGTATTATTGGGTAAGAAGTTTTGCTTAGCACTTTGATATTAATAAGTATTAAATAATAATCCAGCCATGTGTTCAGTATGAGTACGAGATGAACCCAATTTCACATCCCTGTAGAAAGTGTCTGGAAACACAACCATTTTTGCCTGGAAACGAGATAGTTCTCACGCGCCTCTTTCAAATTATTCACATACAGAGGGATATTTGATTATTATTCTCCACGGAAACAAGCCCACATTTAATTCTATTAGCGCTGCTGTGCTTGTGACAGATTGCTTTGTAAGGATTCTGGATGTTTAAATCCAGCCTTTAAACGAGTTCTGAACAATTGAATGCTGTTTAATTCCGCGCATTATGGTAGCCCTTAAGCTGAAGGGCGAGGTTTGCATTGTCGCTTAAGTGTTGCGGAATATTGTGGTGTGTGCGGAAACTTTGTATCGACGTGAGTGAATGAGTAATAAGTGGTGTCCCGTTGACGGCCCGTGACGCGGAACTAATTGCCCCATCTGGCGCAGATCAGCTCGCAGGGCTACCTCAGACGGTTACGCTCTGCGTTGCCCTCTTGGTTTACTGCACGAAATGAATCCGAGTCTCCGCTGTGGCTCAGGTATTGCAGCCCAACATAGCGGATTAGAATTACGCATTCAAGCCCCGATAAGGCTTTTTTCACTCCCTTGTACTGCTCGTTCAAAATGCTCGCAGAATATCTGGCAAAAGGGCCTATAATTCTAGAAGGAATACTTAAAACCAGGTCGATGTCTCGATTGAGACTTCTCATGTCTCTGCATGAAATCAATGTCTCGATTGAGACTTCTCATGTCTCTGCATGAAATCAATGTCTCGATTGAGACTTCTCATGTCTCTGCATGAAATCAATGTCTCGATTGAGACTTCATATGTCTCTGCATGAAATCAATCTCTCGATTGAGAATTCTCATATCTCTGCTTGAAATCAATCTCTCGATTGAGACTTCTCATATCTCTGCTTGAAATCAATCTCTCGATTGAGACTTCTCATGTCTCTGCAAGGAAGCAGTGTCTCGATTGAGACTTCTCATGTCTCTGCATGGAAGCAGTGTCTCGATTGAGACTTCTCATGTCTCTGCAAGGAAGCAGTGTCTCGATTGAGACTTCTCATGTCTCTGCAAGGAAGCAGTGTCTCGATTGAGACTTCTCATGTCTCTGCAAGGAAGCAGTGTCTCGATTGAGACTTCTCATGTCTCTGCAAGGAAGCAGTGTCTCGATTGAGACTTCTCATGTCTCTGCAAGGAAGCAGTGTCTCGATTGAGACTTCTCATGTCTCTGCAAGGAAGCAGTGTCTCGATTGAGACTTCTCATGTCTCTGCAAGGAAGCAGTGTCTCGATTGAGACTTCTCATGTCTCTGCATGGAAGCAGTGTCTCGATTGAGACTTCTCATGTCTCTGCAAGGAAGCAGTGTCTCGATTGAGACATCTCATGTCTCTGCATGGAAGCAGTGTCTCAATTGAGACTTCTCATGTCTCTGCATGGAAGCAGTGTCTCAATTGCGACTTCTCATGTCTCTGCAAGGAAGCAGTGTCTCAATTGAGACTTCTCATGTCTCTGCAAGGAAGCAGTGTCTCGATTGAGACTTCTCATGTCTCTGCATGGAAGCAGTGTCTCAATTGAGACTTCTCATGTCTCTGCATGGAAGCAGTGTCTCAATTGAGACTTCTCATGTCTCTGCAAGGAAGCAGTGTCTCAATTGAGACTTCTCATGTCTCTGCAAGGAAGCAGTGTCTCAATTGAGACTTCTCATGTCTCTGCATGGAAGCAGTGTCTCAATTGAGACTTCTCATATCTCTGCAAGGAAGCAGGGTCTCGATTGAGACTTCTCATATCTCTGCAAGGAAGCAGGGTCTCGATTGAGACTTCTCATATCTCTGCAAGGAAGCAGTGTCTCGATTGAGACTTCTCATATCTCTGCAAGGAAGCAGGGTCTCGATTGAGACTTCTCATATCTCTGCAAGGAAGCAGTGTCTCGATTGAGACTTCTCATATCTCTGCAAGGAAGCAGGGTCTCGATTGAGACTTCTCATATCTCTGCAAGGAAGCAGTGTCTCGATTGAGACTTCTCATATCTTCGCAAGGAAGCAGAGTCTCGAGTGAGACTTCTCATATCTCTGCAAGGAAGCAGTGTCTCGATTGAGACTTCTCATATCTTCGCAAGAAAGCAGTGTCTCGATTGAGACTTCTCATATCTTTGCAAGAAAGCAGTGTCTCGATTGAAACTTCTCATGTTTCTGCATGAAATCAGTGTCTTGATTGAGACTTCTCATGTCTCTGCAAAGAAGCAGTGTCTCGATTGAGACTTCTCATATCTTTGCAAGAAAGCAGTGTCTCGATTGAAACTTCTCATGTCTCTGCATGAAATCAGTGTCTTGATTGAGACTTCTCATGTCTCTGCAAAGAAGCAGTGTCTCGATTGAGACTTCTCATATCTTTGCAAGAAAGCAGTGTCTCGATTGAAACTTCTCATGTCTCTGCATGAAATCAGTGTCTTGATTGAGACTTCTCATGTCTCTGCAAAGAAGCAGTGTCTCGATTGAGACTTCTCATATCTTTGCAAGAAAGCAGTGTCTCGATTGAAACTTCTCATGTCTCTGCATGAAATCAATGTCTCGATTGAGACTATTGCCACTTAATAGTGCACCTTAACCCATGAAAAGCGATGTTGCCCCTCCATTTGTGGACTAATAAGAATTTACACAGACCTGAGCACATAATGAGTACAATTTTGAACTTGCATTGAAGTCCTTAACATTGTACTTCAATCAGTTCGACACTGGATAGATCTGACTTTAATAATGTGGTGAAATTATAAACCACCTTCTCTATGCCATAATAGTTCCTGAAACGTTTTTAACCTAACTTTAATATCACTTCTCTAGCACACCTCGCATGTGAAGGCTTATTGACTCGATTGGATACAGACAGCCGCCTCTGATAACATGGCCATGTTTAATAATGAGGCGGAATATTAACAAGGGGGAATGCGGCGTGGTGAGGGTAGCCACAGAGTGAGTGACATTGTAGTGCCCCGCACCCCTCCAAAATATTGGGGGCACGATGCGTTTCCAGTTCAACACACATCCAAGTATGCAGCTGTGTTCTCCTGCACTGCCCAATCTCAGCACTCAAGTCGAAGTTTCCTTAGCTTATTTTCACTCTGGGCTGACACAAGATGCGAGGTTAACGTGACTTCTGATCTTCGTCTAGAATAATGAATAGCAAAAACGAATAAATGTCTGCCTTACCTGAACTCACTGTGTCGATATCGAACAGCTGTACGACAGACAACTAACAATAAAAATCAAAGAATGATTCGGGGATGCAGGAAAGTTTGAAGTTGATGTTGCTGTTCTGTGTGGAAGACATGAAGACGGGAGATTACTTGACGTCCTCACTTCAGTTTCGTATCTTGAAATAATAATAATACTAATAATAATAATAATAATAATAATAATAATAATGATAATGATAATAATCCTTAGCGTTACAGCCCGTGAAGGGCCTAGACCGACCATCCGGCTGCTATGCTGAAGCAGAGGTGGACGATCATCCAACCAGAATGGAGGCATCCCCCCGCCGTTATAGCTGGCATTCGCAACCGGATTTCGCTACCTATCGTAGCTCCCGAAGTGCATCACGATGCTGGGCGGGCATCGGTCCCATACACTGGCCGAAATTTCATGAGAGAATTTCTTCTCCCATGAGGACTCGAACCAGTGCGCAGTCCGTAATGCGAGTCCTAGGCAGGATGCCTTAGACCACAACGTCACGGAGCGGGATAATAATAATAATAATAATAATAATAATAATAATAATAATAATAATAATAACAAAAGAAAGAAAATGGATTGAAAGGGTTCTGCGGTCACACTAGGTATAGGTTAAAAGGGATTCCACGGTAGAAAAGGTTTGAGAAACCATGATCTAGAATAAATGACCACTATTTTATCGCCCCGAATAGAATTCACTGAAACTAAAGAAGAGATGTGAAGACTTAATTGATAATGATGTTTTTTTTTTTTTTGTAAATATAATATTTGTTCCGAGTTAATTAATTTGAAACGTAAGTAATCCTGTAAATGTAAATTCTATTATAAGTTCATTCATACGGAGCGGACTGTACAAGCAGCCGCTACTGTAACTAGTCGTGCGTGCACACAAAGATTTTGTAAACACAGAGCTCTACGCACGATGCAGCGTAACCTATAACCAATACTTTTTAAGAAATTGATGAACTAGCGGACTTACTCGTGTTAATTATGTAAGTCTATGCGACTTACAGCTGTTTCGGTGCTTCATCACATCATCTTCAGAGCCCACTAGATCTCGGCGTCATCTCGAACTTCTCTGCCTGTTGTGTGGGTGCGTTTGATTGTTGAAAAGTGGAGTCAAATAGTGTGTGTGTACTGAAATTGATCTGTGTGTTGAGAATTTGATCGGGGTGTGTTTTAGTGTGTTTGTATATTTGATATTGCTCTAGTGTGTTGCACTAAAACACACCCTGGTGAAATTCTCAACACACAGATCAATTTCAGTACACACACACTATTTGACTCCACTTTTCAACAATCAAACGCACCCACACAACAGGCAGAGAAGTTCGAGATGACGATGACGCCGAGATCTAGTAGGCTCTGAAGTTGATGTGATGAAGCACCGAAAGAGCTATAAGCTGCACAAACTTACATAATTAACACGACTAAGTCCGCTAGTTAATCAATTACTTATATTCAAGTGTTAAAAGTAGTGTACGCAAGATTCAAAATGGACAATACTTTTTGTCAATTCTAATAGTGACGAATGTAAATCATCTGGCTTGACTTCTTGTCAGGGATTGCTTCCTTGCATTCAGGTATCCCAGAGAAGCTTGCAACGTGTTGTTGTTTAGAGTAACTGAAATGTGATATAGAGGATTGGAAATCCATTTCGCCACACAAGATATATTTCAGAACATCGTCTCCGTGGCTGTGTGTGTCTGTTCACTTTCATTGATTCGTCATGATCTCATGATTTGCAGTATTTTGTTGGTTTCAGTTGTGACGTTCGATTCTTTTACAAACCAGAGCAAATTCATGGCAAATCAAGATGTCTGTGAATTAGATTCAGGTAACTGAAGCACCTGATGTCTTCCAAGAAGCTATAGCTTAGGGACCGTTACAGTTCCTTGCCCTAGTTCTCCAGTTCCGGGGACAGGACAGGCTTACTGCTGTATCGGATGTGAACCTGCGGACTTCCTTAACCCAACACTGATGCATCTCGGGTACGGTTTACATCTCTGGAGGTAGTGGAGAGTATTTGGTTGACAAATATTGCATGTGTGGAATACGCTACTGCCTATGGATACAATTGGAAAATAAACAGAATGGGGCCTGGATACATTCTGCCCCTGCCTACGTTATTCTATTCAAATCCGAATAGAAGGAACAAGCAACAATAACTTCTCCTCCCGCATTGATTCTGAAAAGATCGATCGAGGGGGAATGCGAAAAGGGGAGTTGACAATGGAAACCAGTCCAACAATCGATACGGCCTCAAGCTGTAATAAGTCTGAGCAGCGTGTTCCAACGCGACTTTCTTGTTGGATTGCGAAATTAAGACTCTTACGTCTCTGTTTGGATTTGTGGCGTGCTAATTGGGGGTCGCGGGATCGAAAGATTACTGCCCTTCTTTGCAACCCTGAGCGGGTAAGTATAGGCTACGGAAAGATTATGGCGGTTGGCGTAAAGAAGTGACGATGAAGTTTGCAATTGGGCAGTCGCTGCCGTCTGGAAGTAACAGCCAACTCCACAACTAATAGCATAATCAGCTTGACGTAGGGGAGGAGTGGGTACAGTGAGACAGGGAGAACAGTGAGACATTTTTTATTAGATGGTAAATTTTGATGTTGAAATGTTTGTAACAGTGGAGTTGTATGTTGCATGAGTCAAGTAACAATATTTTCATACTCGATTTGATTCTAGTTATAATAATAATAATAATAATAATAATAATAAAAATAGGGACCAATGGCGGGCTTATGTGAGGGCGGCAATGAACCTCCGGGTTCCTTAAAAGCCAGTAAGTAAGTAAGTATTAATAATAATGATTTATTTTAACTGGCAGAGTTAAGGTCATAAGGCCTTCTCTTCCACTCAACCAGCAAAAAGTGTATATAGGCTACATATGCATGAACTTACAAAGAATTCAACAATTTGATTTAGATGAGAGTTACATGTATACAAGAGTTATTTACGAATTAAACAACATCAATTATAAAGGTGAGTGATGAAAAAATAATTCGTAATATTTCACTCTAGCAGTAAAATTTTGGCTTGTGTTTAATGAAAGTTATATTGGTTATACAAATTAAATAGAAATGTGAATCTTTTGTTACCTAATACTATGGTATTTGACGTTACGTTTGGCAAAGTTTCGTCTTTCTTGTTTTGATTTTGAAGTAATGGTGTCATTTTTAAACGAACTATGCGTAAAGGGAACAGTGAGACATGCCATTGAAGGGTACACTGAGACGTCTCACTGTTCCCATGTACCAATGATTTGCAAAAACAAACTGTAATTATATTACATTTACCGGTAACTAACATTAAAAATGAACATACTAGTAACCAATTTAGGAACTATAGCTTAAATACATTTTAATGGTTTCTTAAATAAAAAATTATTCACAAAATTAAAAAAAATATATATGTTTAAAAATAATAAAGAATTAAATTAAATTCTTATAATTATAAGCTTTGTTGTCACCAAAAATTCATTTTATTTTTTCGCAAAAGTTTGAGAAGTCATGGAAAATTCACTTTTCCAAATGTTCCAGATGTTTCAATGGTTTCGAAGTCAGACATCAAAATGATTCTAAATAAGTCTACAGAACATGTCAAGATAAAGAGACAGCAAGCTTTCTTTTCTTTTGAAATAAATGTAAATCATTTCAATGTCCGTTAATAGACACTGTGGTGTCTCACTGTACCCTCCTGAATGGGAACAGTGAAACATTTGCATTTTTTTGACAAACACGCATTGTATATTATGTCCTTTATCTATTAACATTTCTGTTTATGTATTATTGTACTCCATGTTTTAATGTATATTTCTGTTGCACTTGATTTTAAAAATACTTGAAATTTCACTTGCATGCATATGTCTTAATATTTTGTGTCTCACTGTACCCACTACTACCCTACTGCCAAAGGTACAATATTTAACACAGGAGAATAAAGCATAGGCCTAGTAGTAGGCGTACAGGTCCCGCGCCGTGGCGTCGTGGTCTAAGGATCCTGCCTAGGACTCGCGTTAAGAAATGCGCACTGTTTCGAGTCCTCATGAGGGAAGAAATTTTCTTATACAATTTCGGCCAGCGTATGGGACCAGTGCCCACCCAGCATTGTGATGCACTTAGGGAGCTACAATGGTAGCGAAATCCGGATTTCGAAAGACAGCTATAACGGCTGGGAGGGTTATCGTGCTTACCACACGATACCTCCATTCTGGTTGGATGATCGTCCACCTCTGCTTTCGCATGTGAACGTGAGGCCTCTTCCATTCCTTGCGGACTTGGTCAATGGAAGCACTAATTTCAAGCACCACTTTGCCCTACAGGAAATAGTCACCGACGAGCAGTATTAAAGCTTACTGTTGACGTGTTCATTTCACTTTTCTCTGAAGAATTTACTGGTTGGGGTTTAAAGGGAATTATTGATGAATCGCTGTGAAGAGCCTCAGTTTCCCCTTCCTTGCCGAAGGAAGACAGAGAAAATGAATTGTTGGAGACACAGCATCTTTTAGTGTATTACATGATGCCAGTGGAGAAGAAGACAAGGTACCGTGGTTTATACGTCTAATGCATAATAATAAACCGCTTCCATACCTGATCAGGTTGTAGAGGCCTATCAACACGGAGCACAAGAGTAGACTACTGTAATCTAAGAATTCCACAGCCCTACAGTCGACAGCAATAGGGATATCTTATGCGAAGTTTTACCTTCAGATGGCAGGAGCGTTCCATGCGGAACAACATATTGTAGGTCTATGTTTTGTCGTATGCTACAGTTGATTACGTTTTCCCGCTTGTTGGTTTTCTGTGCGTGTCAAAATTATATTTACAATTATTTTGTATAACCTGGTATAATTTAATATTTTCTTACCTCATAATTTAGTTTAATTTACAATAAATAATAACGTAAACCTGTATAATATTGAGCGATTTCCCGAGATGGGTGGGGAAATCTGCAGTATGCAGAATATAGATACGAGTAAATTGAATGTTCATGAACCTAAACGAGAACCTTGAGAACGAGGTGCACGAATAAAAAAATAGGAAATATGTCGAGGTGAATATTGTCCTCTTTAATAATTAGTATTTAAGAACCGTACGCTAAAAACAGGATATGCAGCCACCAATGTGTTTTTTATAGGGAAGAGACTATCGAGATTGAATTCCTTGTATTTTTTCTGTAGTTGCAGAAAGATCAAATGCAATTTTTAGTAGGATGATATAATATGATCGCAAAAGTATCACGATTAGTAGTGTGTTTTGTAGGTTAAGGACATGCAGTTTTGAATACTATGTAAGATGATTTTGAAAATTTGAACTTAAACCATGGCTTTAATAATTAGAATACAGTACATTAAAAACATTATTCACGAAATGGATTTCACTAGGGATCGTCCTGGATAATAAACATCCCAGTTTATCGAGAGTTTACTGCAGGCGTAAACTTCGGAGACTCCTACAACTACTGCATATAATCTAAGCTAGCATAGCTCGCTGTCGAGGTTGCATATGTTTTTATTAATTTTTCTTTTTCCTCTTCCAAAATGAAACTATAGTCAACAATTACTTAGTTGAAGTACTTCTAGTTACTTTTATTTAATAGCTAGCTCTTTCGAGGCCCAATTTTATTACTTTTATTTTTGAAGGTTTAAAGCATGTTTGCCATTTTTAGTTTTTTTTAAGCGTATTTAATATACTAATACACTACGTATATCCTCAATGTTTATATACCGAAAAACAAATGCACACGCAAAGCGCATCCCTCATAGTACACGTGCTCTATCTGTTGGTGCTAGTTCAGGATATCCCTATTAGAAAGCCCATCGTCTGCTAGCGTTTGCGTCAGTCTCAGATAGTGAGAGTAAGGCGGCGTACAATGTTGCCACACATCTACTTTATGCGCACGTGCAATGCAAATAGCGCAGGAGAAAATTTAAATTATTATCGAAAGACAATAATGACTTTAGCTGTCGATTACTGTAAGCATGACACCAAACAAACCCTCTTTCGAATAATTTCAAGAAAAAATTGTTCCGCGGCCGGGTATCGATCCTGCGACCTTTGGCACCAACAATATTCTTTATACGGTTCTCAAATCCACACCACATGCTTCTGCAGACGTTTCTTGCGCCAGCACCATGATGGCTGCCAGCGTTCTGCTCGTCAACATTTTTTAAATAATTATAAACCTTAAACACTATTTCCCGCGTTTGCATGCGCAGTAACTTCTTTTTACATACTCTCCTTCCATTTATTTATCTTACACACAGTATCTAGCCAATGTTAATTTTACTTATTCTGTAGGCCCATATTGAAACAATCACTCGTGAACAAACGAACTTGGAAAGTACTTGTTACAGACTGATTTAGATTGCAAATCAAGCTTTCATGTATAATTCCCTGTAAAGTTAATTTGAATAATTTCGAGGGAAAAATTGTTCCGGGGCCGGGTATCCAACCCGGGACCTTTGGTTAAACGTACCAACGCCCTCCCAACTGAGCTACCCGGGAACTCTACCCGACACCGATCCAATTTTTCCCTCTATATCCACAGACCTCAAAGTGGGCTGACAACCGTCAAGCAACCAACATTGAGTGCACACTAACTCTGTGTGACTTAGATTGGTTCTACTATACAAGCTTGTGACGTCATATACCACGGCGCATATAGCCGATGACCGCCTTCCCAAATGCCGTCGACTCTAGAATTCTGAGAGCTTGGATCCAGTTAGTTAATGTAATTAATTATAGGACAGCAGAAAAATCATTCGTTTGAAATATATCTCGATGCCTTTGTTGCCATGAATTAAAGCCACACACTTTTACGGGAATGTATGATATATTTATTTCCCCTTATATAGAAAATAATACTTAGAGTAGTATCATGAGCTCTGCCATGAGGATAGCTATGGCAAAGTAAGCTTTTAATAGAACAAGAAGCATTTTCTACGGACCTTTGGAGAAAGAACTAAGGAAGAGACTATTGAAGTGCTGTGTGTGGACTGTGACATTGTAGTCTAGTTTTGTGTGGGGCAGGAACATGGACATTACGAAGAAGTGAAGAGAAACGACTGAAAGCATTTGCGATGTGGATATGGAGAAGAATAGAGCGTGTGAAATGGACAGAAAAAATAAGAATTGAAAAGTGTAAGTTTTCTCATAATTTCCATTTTGACGAGTCATTAAGATAGAACATTCTTGAAATAATGTACATATTACAGATTTCTTCCCAACTACGTACAGTATGTTAGGGACTATAAATATTAAAGAAGAATATGGAGAGGCGGCTTAAGGAAACTGAAGAGTGTAGGCCTATAACGAAGAAGGGAAAGGGAACAGTGAAGAAGAGGTTAGGAACAGTGGGAAGATAAACTGAGGAGAAAGTAAAAGGAAATAAAAATCTAAAAGCATATTATTCAGTCTATCATTCAATATGGTATAATTGTTTGGGGTGGAAGTACAAAAATTAATCTTAGTCCGTTAAATTTACTACGAAAACGAATAATTAAAATTTGTTTGAAGAAACGTTTGATTATCCAACTAAATTAATTTATTCTGAATTTAATGTATTTAATATTGAACAAATTTATAAGTATACGCTGTTAAAATTGTATCATAAAAATCGTAATAAGTTTGTATTACAGACACACAATTATGACACAAGACGAAATATTAATTCAACATTAGTAGAACCTAAATGTCTCGCATCTGCTGGTCTAAAGCATAGCATAAATTTTGGCCCTCGGTTGTACAATGCTTTAACTAAATTACACCCAGAACTTCTAACATGTAACCCACTAACATATAACAAGAAAATTAGAAACGTGTTAATATCTTCAATTTGATTAAATAAATTTATAGTCTATGTGTATGGATTAATCAACCTATATTATATTTGTATTTTATAATTTTGATATATATATAGTCCTACTTTTCACATGCAATATTATTCTTCTCTAGTGTTAATATTATATTATATAATTCCATTACCGCTGTAATTTAAATTTTAGTTCCTATTTTATTTTACTTATTTATTTTTATTATTATTTTTTATTTTCTATATTTCTCTTATATTAATATTGTATTATATAATTTCTGTAACTGTAATTTTAATTTTATTTCCTATTTTATTTTATTTTATTTTATATTCTCTTATAGGCCTATTAATATTATATCTGAACTGCGACCGAACACGAGCGCTGCTCATTCGGTCTCAAATTTTGTTAATACTACTGTATCTCCTTTTTTATATTGATTGCATTATTTTATTTATATTTTTCTTGTTTGTTTGCAATTATATTGTCTATCCTGTATATTTAAATTTAAATAAATAAATAAGTAAATAAATAAATAAATAAATAAATATAAAAAGGGAGAGTGAGGAGAGAGCGAAAAAATAAAATAAGAAGAAGAGGAAAGAGGAAGACGGGAGAGCAAGTGAAGACAAGGACGAGAAGACGGAGGCGTAAGGAAAGAGAAATAAACGGAGAGCGAAAGACAAAGGGGAGATGTGCAAATGAAAATAAGGTATAGCAGAGGGGAATAATTAGGATTGGCAGTACTAGACGAGGAGGAAAATAATTTTCTTAAGATAGTGGAATGATATAGAAAAGAAATCAAGGTACGCTGGGAAATAATTTACCTTAAGATACAAGAAGGCACGTAATTCTCCGGCGAGTGAAGGTGAAGAGGGATTCATTTTATATCTGATTGTTTGCACTTGTATTGAGAACAAAAGAACTTTCTACGACTACGAAAAGTTTCACTTCGTACCTCCCCTCCGAGACAACAGAGACAGTGAAAGATACGAAAGGAAGGGCGGAAAAAAAATTCTTAACTCTATCCCTGGTTCTTTTATGGGCATCTATGCATTGTAAGAAAAGGAGAGGAAAGGATCTGAAAGGGCAGCTTCCCCCCTCTACACATACCACCCACCCCTTTTTTCCGCTCTTCTATTAGCGCCCGCATACCAAAAAGCAAAGCAAAACAGCTGCTGCAGTCTGCCTTACCACCCTATTGAATGCACAGGTTCCCCCCCCCCCCGCCGACCCCACTTACCCACTAAATTCACCCTCCAGTATACCCTAATACTTTTTTTTTTACCTTTTCAATGCTTTGAGTAATTGAAAAATGAATACTGTGGCTTTTAGATCAAGTCATAGGCTATAATAAAATTTCTAACTTCTTAAGTTTATTATACAAGTCATCACTATTGACGTTAAGTACACACCTCTAATGTTTTTTTCTTGGTTCCCTGATTTAATTACACAGGCAGGGACTATGACAGTGTTGTATACACACGAGTCGAAATCTTTGTATGCTCGTCATTAACCGAAGCCCTGTATCACGTGGTACATGACAGCATCTGCCATAGTCATCATTATCCTCATCATTATTCCTGTCATCTTTCTTACCTTACTTTTGTTCTTATTAATATTTTGACTTTATCATCCCTATTCTCGTCATTGTTGGCCGATCCTTTCAGTTGTCCTTGCTTGCTTTATCTTTGTTCATTTCACCTTGTCTTACCTTCTCATCGTTCTTGCCTTTGCCCTTATCATCCTTACCTTTATCCTTGTTATCTTCACATTGGTTCCTATCATCCTGATCTCTATTTTTAACAACCGTGTATTTGTGCTTGCTATCCTTAACTTCGTCCTTACCATAATTATTTTTGTCCTTGTCATCTTTACATTTTCCCATGTCATCCTTACCTTTGCCCTTATCATCCTTGCCACTGTTCTTGTACTTATATTTCTCCGTGTCCGTTTTTGCATTCCTATACATGTAGGCTATGCATGTGTTAAGGATATGCGGGCCTATATTTTCGTAAACTTGTGTGAGTCACTGAGAGCATATGAGCGTATGAGTGAGTGAATGAATGTGACTAAGTGACTGTGAGTGAGTGAATGAGTGACTCAGTTACTGAGCGAGTTATTACTGACTGAGTGAGTGGATGACTGAATGAGTGACTCATTGATTGATTGAGTGAGTGAGTGAATGGATGAGCGAATGACTGAGTGAATAATTGAAAGAATGAGCAACAGTGAGTGAATGAGTGACTCAGTCACTGAGTGAGTTATTACTGACTGAGTGGATGACTGAATGAGTGACTCAATGATTGATTGAGTGAGTGAGTGAATGGATGAGCGAATGACTGAGTGAATAATTGAAAGAATGAGCAACAGTGAGTGAATGAGTGACTCAGTCACTGAGCGAGTTATTACTGAGTGAGTGGATGACTGAATGAGTGACTCAATGATTGAGTGAATGAGTGAGTGAATGGATGAGCGAATGACTGAGTGAATAATTGAAAGAATGAGCAACAGTGAGTGAATGAGTGACTCAGTCACTGAGTGAGTTATTACTGACTGAGTGAGTGGATGACTGAATGAGTGACTCATTGATTGATTGATTGAGTGACTGAGTGAATGGATGAGCGAATGACTGAGTGAATAATTGAAAGAATGAGCAACAGTGAGTGAATGAGTGACTCAGTCACTGAGCGAGTTATTACTGAGTGAGTGGATGACTGAATGAGTGACTCAATGATTGAGTGAATGAGTGAGTGAATGGATGAGCGAATGACTGAGTGAATAATTGAAAGAATGAGCAACAGTGAGTGAATGAGTGACTCAGTCACTGAGCGAGTTATTACTGACTGACTGAGTGGATGACTGAATGAGTGACTCATTGATTGATTGAGTGAGTGAGTGAATGGATGAGCGAATGACTGAGTGAATGGATGAAAGAATGAGCAACAGTGAGTGAATGAGTGACTCAGTCACTGAGCGAGTTATTACTGACTGACTGAGTGGATGACTGAATAAGTGACTCAGTGATTGATTGAGTGAGTGAGTGAATGGATGAGCGAATGACTGAGTGAATGGATGAAAGAATGAGCAACAGTGAGTGAATGAGTGACTCAGTCACTGAGTGAGTTATTACTGACTGAGTGGATGACTGAATGAGTGATTCAATGATTGATTGAGTGAGTGAGTGAATGGATGAGCGAATGACTGAGTGAATAATTGAAAGAATGAGCAACAGTGAGTGAATGAGTGACTCAATGATTGAGTGAGTGAGTGAATGCATGAGCGAATGGATGAAAGAATGAGCAACAGTGAGTGAATGAGTAACTCAATCACTGAGCGAGTTATTACTGAGTGTGTGGATGACTAAATGAGTGAATCAGTGATTGATTGATTGAGTGAGTGAGCGAATGACGAAGTGAATGGGTGAAAGTATGATCGTCAGTGAGTGAATGAGTGACTCAGTCAATGAACGAGTTACTGAATCAATGAGTGACTATGAGTGAGTGCATGACTGAATGAGCCTAGCGGTCCTGACTTTCGAGTCTGCCTGTAGGCAGCACCTAGCCGCTCCCTCTCAAAGTGCTCCTGATAATGCTGGCGACCCGCACAGCAGCACGCTCAAGAGAATCGCTCTGCTATAATATGTAAGCCCGACTTAAGTGGTTTTATTTTAGTTGCATTAAAGTTCACTTTTAATGCTGGGACAACTTATACAATATGTATACAACTTCCATCCATCCGTGAAGGACCGGCTTGTATGGGCCTCACTTCAAACCCCCTCAAATTGGGGGACGTATGAAGAGTTTCTATTCAACATTGCAATTGACTTATTCATTAGAGACAAAACGTTTTATAAATGAACCTCTATTCACCTACATGATAGGTCATACGCTCGACTTATGTCGTTAATCTGTATATAAAACATGCAAAGAGGGAGGTTTAATGAAAAGCAAAATTAAAATGACTATTGAGATGATATCTAGCTATAATCCGCTGACTTCAATTCTTCCTGAATCCCCGCCTGACTTAGACAACACTGCTTTTGCACCCTCGTCGAAACAGTGCGTGAGTTTCGTGATTGTTGTTCACCACACTTCCTACAGTTGGCAAAGCAGGACGAGACTCGAACTCAAGATTTAGCTTCCATGCTGCACGTTTGTCGTCTTGTACCAACTGTCATCTACCGTGTGTAATCCGAAAGATTACAATTTTATGAGCATCATAGTAAAACATTTGATTTCATTTATAAACTCTACCTAAGGTTCAGATAAGTGTCACATGGAATAACTGCTGTAGATTAAGTGTAATATAATAATAATAATAATAATAATAATAATAATAATAATAATAATACCTACTGGCTTTTAAGGAACCCGGAGGTTCATTGCCGCCCTCACATAAGCCCGCCATCGGTCCCTATCCTGAGCAAGATTAATCCAGTCTCTACCATCATATCCTACCTCCCTCAAATCCATTTTTATATTATCCTCCCATCTACGTCTCGGCCTCCCTAAAGGTCTTTTTCCCTCTGGCCTCCCAACTAACACTCTATATGCATTTCTGGATTCGCCCTTACGTGCTACATGTCCTGCCCATCTCAAACGTCTGGATTTTATATTCCTAATTATGGCAGGAGAAGTATACAATGCGTGCAGCTCTGCGTTGTGTAACTTTCTCCATTCTCTTGTAACTTCATTCCTCTTAGCCCCAAATATTTTCCTAAGCACCTTATTCTCAAACACCTTAACCTATGTTCCTCTCTCAAAGTGAGAGTCCAAGTTTCACAACCATAAACAATAACCGGTAATATGACTGTTTTATAAATTCTAACTTTCACATTTTTTGACAGCAGACTGGATGATAAAAGCTTCCCAACCGAATAATAACAGGCATTTCCCGTCTATTTATTCTGTGTTTAATTTCCTCCCGAGTATCATTTATATTTGTTACTGTTGCTCCAAGATATTTGAACTTCTCCACCTCTTCAAAAGATAAATTTTCAATTTTTATATTTCCACGATTTTAACTCGGCAAGACAAATTTAATTTTGTTGTATTTGATTCAAACATTCTTAATTATGAACACAATTAAATTTGGATCCTGAAGACTAGAATTTAAATAATTAAAATAACTGAAAAAATCTAATAAGTACGCAAAATTTGTTAGTTAAGTCCTTCAGACTGTCTTTCTGATAAATTCTGGAATAAGAAAAAATATTCCAGCATGCTGATAAAAATCAGAGAACACAGGCTTAGTTAAAATGCCATTCGGTCACGAGGACCACAGGTTGGAAACCGCTGGAATATACTGTCTCTGCATAAGATAGCGGCAAGATGAAATTACTTTCCCTGTCTATATTAGAAATTGCGTTTCCATGACAATATCGAAATTGATTTTTGCTGCATCGTAATGCTTTTGTCTTTATAGCTACTTTATGCAATGTGGAAGTAAAAATCAGGGAAGAGATCTGCCACGAGGATAGGGTTTAGAAAAGTCCAGATCTTTCCTGAGATGCTTCAGTCGACGAAATTATGAAATCAAGGATTAAGACTCGCTAACCGAAAGGTCAAACAAGTTACAGAGACCTGAGTAACAGAATGTGGACTGCAACTGTCCATACGAGGGCGCCTCCATTTTTAAAACGTTCATTTTTTTTTTCATAAATTGTGAAATGACTGTGATAATAAAACGCTTTGTGTTCCAGGAATTTTATGTAATCGACGAGGAATTTCCTGTTGGCCAGATACACGAATTTCACAGACGGTTGCTTCTCAAAATAAAACCGTTTAGTTACCTGATAACTAAATATATCTAACAGCGCGCTCACTAAGGTCCAAAATTAAATGCGAATAAACGCATTGGACAACTTAATTAAAATTTCAGATGTACCATTTTAACTCTGAGAGAATCGGGCCATGTTCATTGTACTGAAAAGCCGGATACCAAATAAATGCAAATTTTATTAATTATAAATAAAGCTATTCATTTAGGCGGAATAGTGGCTGAATATTTCCGCTGAATTCACACATAGGGGCGCACTAAACTGGAAGCGAAGGACTGGCCGCAGACACTTCGGATGCTGCAGCACACAAGACTCTTATTGTTCTCGAATTTTCCCGGTCACTAAAGAGAGAATAACTCGATATCTGACAACAATAGGCGGTTTAATTAAAAGATGACGGCACGTCTCTGATGGACGCGCACAACTGACCTTATAAACTACAGGAATAGCTGAACACCATGGCGCGAATGTTTACCATTATTTAATTCAGTTCCACTAGAAGTTTAGAGTCTGATGTGTCCTGCAAGATAACTTCCTTTGAAGTCAGATTGCGGTTGGTTTATGGATTTTCTATAGCATCCCATAGGTTAGGGTAGCGCTGCCATGTATCGCAAACGAATATAGCCTAGATCAGCCGTGGCGAGAACGTGACTCGCGAGACATTGTGGCTCGCAGTGATAGCTGTGCATTTCGCTTGTTTCTAACCTCCGCCAACCCCCACCCTCTCACTCACTGGAGTCAAACTCCGTTCCATTTGTATTTGTCTCTGATCTGCGAGTGGCATACGTCTCTCTCGAAAACATGTACGAAAGTTCCAAGTAGGATGGGAGGACGTATTTTTTGCTGTCAATATGATGAGAATATTAGATGTATGATTTGTTTACGAGTATTACGAGGAAAACGGTTGTATAACATAAAACGGCATTATACTACATGTTACTGATGAAACATTAAAAGCTTGTGTTATTGTTGTTATCATCATCATCATCATTATCATCATCATCTTTGTACGTCGATCCTTTTTCAGCAGATGTACGAATAATGCGGTTAGCTCTTCAATTTAAACTCATAGATTTACAATGTGATGTTAAATGAAAGCTAGATGTAAGGACTTGACAAATGTTGAACTTTCAAATATTTGCCAAAAAATAAATATCCGAAGCTTCGTTCTTTCGCTTGCTCTGTTGAAGCCATGTTCGCTACAACTTACGTTTGTGAAAATTTATTTTCAACAATTAAAATAGTAAAAACCAAATTTAGATCACGACTGAGAGACAAATACCTTCGTGATCAACTACGACTGGCAGTAAGTGACATAATTCCTGATTTTGAAACTCTGTCGCAGAGACATTCTGAAGACAGTTAATTTTAGGTTGTGATAATGTTCATTTATTGTTCATTTCTTTCTTCGTTACACGTACTAAACATAGTTTGTAGCCTTGTATTGTATAAAATTATATTTAAGTGTTTGACGTAAAGAAAATGAAAATCCGTTAATAAATCAGACAGTTACTTCACTTCCTCTTTGGGTGTACGCCTCCCTCCATAGGTGCTATGCACTTTGCAGGTTACAAAGTGGCTCGGCGCACGATTACATTTTCGCCACCGCTGGCCTAGATACATAGGCACCATAATGTTCACCATCTTTATCTTTAGTCTCCCCTTTTACATATTAACGTAAGTTGCTTGCCCTTGAACACAGGCCTATAGGGCTACTCCGTTACGTATGATTGTTAAAAATATCTATAATCACTTAGGACAATCTGTAACACATAACTATCTTAATTTTCAACATATTTTTGCATTTTAATATCACTGAAAATTTATTCCGAGGTGAAATTTTGACATTTTCTTTCTAAATTATGACAAAATATTCTCATGATTCTGATAAATTCAAGAGAAACGAACGTGAAAAATGAAGCTCGGCGTTTGATTATGATATTATGATTATGATATTTATTTGTCATTCAACTTTACAATTCACAGTTATGGTGGACCTTCACATTTCTGTTTTTCGACCCACCATCCCTTTAATACATACAACTCTTTTCTATTAATGTATTCCTTGCCGAGTATTTCTTGATTACTTTCTAATGTTCTGTTATGACTGAATTGCTCTATGTCCTTCCCTCTCCATCCTCTTCTATTCTCTCCCTCCTACCTAGACTGTCTCCCTTCCATTTCTCACTCACCTTTTAAATATTGCATATTCCTTCATTAATAATTTGCGTTATTTATTTATTTTCTTCTCTACCCTCCAATCCTACCTACTCTTAATCATTGTTTTCCCGCTATTTTCTCCTACATTACTTGCTGACTTTTCCGTTTACTCTATTTTACAACACTTACATCACTTTTTTTTTCCTATCCTCTGATTATTTACATATTTATCTCTTTCTTTTCGCTTCGCTCCTAAACTTCCTATTGTGCTCGGCGATTGAGCCCATCATATGAATTTGAACAAACAGAAATCAAGATTAAGCTCAAGCTTAAACGACAAGCATCTCCAAAACGTGTTACTTCAGACTACCACAGAGCAGAGGCCGGATATCGACAAGCATCTCCAAAACGTGTTACTTCAGACTACCACAGAGCAGAGGCCGGATATCGACAAGCATCTCCAAAACGTGTTACTTCAGACTACCACAGAGCAGAGGCCGGATATCGACAAGCATCTCCAAAACGTGTTACTTCAGACTGCCACAGAGCAGAGGCCGGATATCGACAAGCATCTCCAAAGCGTGTTACTTCAGACTACCACAGAGCAGAGGCCGGATATCGACAAGCATCTCCAAAACGTGTTACTTCAGACTACCACAGAGCAGAGGCCGGATATCGACAAGCATCTCCAAAACATGTTACTTCAGACTACCACAGAGCAGACACCGTATATCGACAATTTATTACCTTCAAAACACCAGTTCCACATTTCTCATTAGATGACTAATTATGCATGCCCTTTTACTTAAGTATTTTTTTAAAATTAAGTAATCCAAATTTTATAAAATTAATCAATTAATTTAATTATAGTCTGTTTTGTCGTAATATTAACAAAAAATTACATGTCCTTCTTTTAAATATTAAGTACACTGTAATGTGACCCGAGGTCAAACACTAGAGCAGGCTAATTATTGGCCCCTCATGGTAGAAAGTTTGGGCGCCCCTGCTTTAAACTGTGGTGATAGGTTGGGCTTGCACCTACTTCGCAGAGAAAATCTTTCACGTTGTTGAGTTGTCCGACTTGTGTTGGAAAGTTCTGAATAAGTGAGGATTGTTAAGGTCATGATGATGATGATGATGATGATGATGACGATGATGAAGCAGAATACTGATTTATTGCAGCACTCGCTGGTGTCGTGACCCATGCAGGACCCCCAGACTCAGTGTTTGTCCCGCCACTTACTCCAGCTCAGACAGTCGTCTCTGTTTATCTTCCATATTAACGAAATCTGCGCTGTATTTAGTTGCAGATTATAGCTGACCTTGTTGTTTCCTGCAGATTTTAAAAGCTGTCTTAACTCTCCGTGAACTAGCGTCTCGGAGATTTCGGGCTTCAATTGGCGAAGTCTATTCTTCGTATCCACTTTAAGAAAAAGGTAGACCTAGTAGTAAACCAAAATATTTTTTGTGATTTTTCTTTCAGTTGGTTACTTAAAAGCTCTGTATCAACTGCTGTGTTATTGGTTTGGTGATAGCGAGATGGTAGGCTATATTGAGAGATAAGGCAGAGGATTTGCCATAGATTACGTGCCATTCGCTTTACATTTGGAGAAAACCTCGGAAAAACCAAACCTGGTAATCAGTCCACGCGGGAATCGAATCCAGCCCGAATACAGTTCCAGATCAGCAGGCGAACGCGCTACGCCTGAGCTACACCGGTGGCTTGAAGTAGCTATTGATTAAAAACTTACATAAATGAAATCATTTAACACGCACTCTAAGAAAAGAATTTCAATTTCATTTTCTGATTTACTGACAACTTAAAAATATTCCTTACAGTAAAACATTAAGACGTCTAATTTCATTGTGACTTTTAGTTTGCACAAATGCACATTGAAATAATTTTTAATAATGTATACTAATGTTATATTTCCAGAAATTGAAAAATAATATTCACTTTAAGGGGAGTTAAGACTGAGTTTTCTTTTTGAATCTTGCGTACACTACTTTTAACACTTGAATATAAGTACAGTAATCGATTAACTAGCGGACTTACTCGTGTTAATTATGTAAGCATGTGCGGCTTACAGCTGTTTCGGTGCTACTTGACACCATCCTCAGAGCCTACTAGATCTCGGCGTCATCTCGAACTTCTCTGCCTGTTGTGTGGGTGTGTTTGATTGTTGAAAGGTGGAGTCAAATAGTGTGAGTGTACTGAAATTGATCTGTGTGTTGAGAATTTGATCGGGGTGTGTTTTAGTGTGTTTGTATATTTTGTATTGTTCTAGTGTGTTGAGTTTTTGGTTCTTGGGTTGTATGTGTAGGATTTCCATGTCCGCATTTATGTTATGGAAATCCTACACATACAACCCAAGAACCAAAAACTCAACACACTAGAACAATACGAAATATACAAACACACTAAAACACAACCCGATCAAATTCTCAACACACAGATCAATTTCAGCATACACACACACTATTTGACTCCACCTTTCAACAATCAAACATACCCACACAACAGGCAGAGAAGTTCGAGATGACGCCGAGATCTAATAGGCTCTGAGGATGGTGATCAAGCACCGAAACAGCTGTAAGCTGCACAAACTTACATAATTAACACGAGTAAGTCCGCTAGTTAATCAGTTACTGAATTTTCCAATTTCTACAATATTTTAAGTTACCATTATGAAATTTTTATATCGTAAATTTATGCTGTTATGAGTATATACTACCTATGCCAAATTTGGGCTCTGTGGGTTTGTTGGTTACAAAGTTATTAACTCTTAATTATTACTCGATATAAGAAGTCCTTTAGATGATAGTTTTAATTTGAACAAGCTCAAATGTGCTGAAATACATTTCAAATGTAGGGGACACCGGGGCGGGACGGGATACCGGGGTAGAACGGGATAGTGGGTCTATTTCCCACCAGAGGCTCGGCAATCACCTGTAACGTTCTAGTGTCCTTCAGTAGGCTGCTGTGCTTTGTTCAGTGAGGTTGGAATGTTATTGTAAGTTGTTTGCTTTGAAATCTCAGTAGAGTTGCGGAAATTTGAGTGCTGCTGTAACATTTCGCAAGTGTTTAGCCAAGGTAAGATAAGTTGAGCTGTATTTTTCAGAATTAACCACTCTTTCTATTAAATTCAGCATGCTTTCAACTACATTATTTTCACATTACAATAGAGAAAAGCGTATGATATGTGATAACGATGTGATATTCTTTCAATAAGTGTTCTTGGGGCGGAACGGGGTTCAGGTCAATCTTCGCTTATCACATTTATTCTTTCCTACTTTAACGTGTTGCATATTGTTTCTTCTGTGTGCAGATGGTACGGACTTATTTAAAAAAGACAGAAAGGCAACAATGGTCCGCAGAAAGCATGGAAGAAGCCGTTGATTCTGTAATTAGTGGGAAAATGGGATACAAAAAAGCATCAGAACAGTTTAACGTGCCTTCAACAACTTTGGAACGTTATGTGAAAAAGAAAAAGGAAAATCCAATGGCGACAGTTGATAAAACATTAGGAAAATTTCAGTGTGTGTTCGATACAGAGCAAGAACTTGAACTTGCACAATATCTAAAGGATATGCAAAAAAGACTTTTTGGTATAACAATGAAAGAATTCCTTAGGTTGGCATACCAGCTGGCAGAGAGAAACGGTTGCAAGCATCCTTTCAATAAGAATGCGGGAATGGCAGGAGAAGATTGGGGTCTAGGATTCATGGCTCGTCACCCTGATTTAAGCATGAGAAAACCAGAAGGCACTTCGGGAGCGCGAGCAATGGGCTTCAACAAGGTTGCAGTGTCTCAATTTTTTGCGTTGTTGACACATGTTATTGATGAAAATAAATTAACAGGGGCACAAATCTATAATTGTGATGAAACTGGCATGACTGTGGTACCTAAACAGCATTCTAAAATTATCGCAACAAAGGGGCAGCGTCAGGTTGGTGTGTTAACATCAGCAGAACGTGGCAACACAGTGACTGTTGAAATTTGTTGTTCGGCGGCTGGAAATTTTATGCCTCCCATGTTAATCTACCCTAGGAAACGGAAACAACAGGAATTTGAAGTTGGTTTACCTTCAGGAGGCTGGGCCGAAGTTAATGATTCTGGATGGATGACAGCCGATCTATTTCTGAAGTGGGTGAAGAAATTCATTGCATTTTCTAACGCCAAAAAGGAAAGACCTGTGCTTCTTCTTCTAGACGGTCATGCTTCACACACAAAGAGCTTGGATGTTATTGATCTAGCTCGTAACAACGGTGTTATTTTACTGTGTTTTCCTCCTCATTGCTCCCATCGGCTCCAGCCGCTGGACGTGGCATTTATGAGACCTTTGAGCTTATATTACGAGGATGAGGTGAGAAGATGGTTAAGATCGAACCCAGGAAAAGTAGTCACCTTATGGTAAGTTTCAACTCTTTTCGGACAGGCTTTCATAAACGCTGCGAACATGAGAACTGCGCTAAAAGGGTTCGAAAAGACAGGCATCTGGCCAACAAACATGAATGTCTTCTCCGATGATGATTTTCTACCGGCAGCAACGACTGATATTCAGATTGCTGACAGAGAGTTACCTGCTATGAATCAAGAAATTCTGGAAACCGAAAGAGCAAACGATATCCCAATCGTTCCCTCCTCAGTTGGGCCTGTTGAATTGACGACTTCGGTGGATGAACCGGAACCTCTGTGTTCCGAGATGCCAGATACCCCCACACATAGGCCTAATTCACTTAATTCCAGTTTCCCTTCCCTTTCCCCGGAAAATGCTATGCCGGTCCCAAAAGTGAAAATTGGTCAGAGGAGGGTAGCAAGAAAAAGAGGGAAAACAGCAATTCTCACTTCCAGCCCCTACAAAGCACAACTGCAAGAAGCACAAAAAACCAAAGAAGTGAAACAGACTAAAGTGAAAAGGAAACTGTTAGACCAAGAAAAGATAGGAAACTCAGAAAAACAATCTAGGCCTAAACCGAAGAAGGTAAGGAAAACTGCAGAAGAAAAAGATGAAGACACAGAATGTTTCTACTGCAACGAGCTTTATTCCACGTCAAATGAGGGTTGGGTGTCATGTGTAAAGTGCAAGCAATGGGCTCATAACTCGTGTGCTGGTACAGAAAGTGATGACGATGATTTCGTTCTGATTTGTGAGACGTGCAAAGTGTAAATTAAAGGAGAATTGAGAGCATCCCATTCCGCCCCGTACACGGGGCGGAACGGGATAAGACGCACCTTTTTCTTTTTTTCATATTTCATTAATGAGAACTGTGAAATATTGTTTCTTTTGTGCGTTCTATTTGTGATAAAATGTTTAAATAAAACATACCTCATGTTTCGTATTCCTATCTTACCATTTGCACCTCCAAACTTTACTTCAATCACTAGGTACCCCGTCCCGCCCCGGTGTCCCCTATATATAAACAAAACGTGTTACGGCGGTTTTAAGATTTTTGGATGTTTTACGTTCTTGTTTTTTAAATAATTAGTTGTTATAGTAATTCGATCTATTAGGGTCGTATTCATAGACATTTTTAGCGCGTGCTTCCGGTGGATGATCAGCGTTTTTCGTATTCATAAACCAGTGTTAGCGATAGGATATGATTTGAATTCTGTACTAGTAACCAGTGGATAGCCGGGGCTAGCTTAGTACGCTCGTAGCGCGTGCTGCGAAGTGTCTATGAATAGCACCCTAAAAATTTATACTAAACCTAATTTTACATAAACCCTCCAGATCAAATTTTAATATCTGTGCTTATTGCGAATTTTTTTAAATTTTCAACCAATTCGGGTAAGAATTGCATCACAAGGAGCATATTGTAGGCAGCAAAAAAAAAAAAAAAAAAAAAAAAATTAGACAGCAATGGAGAGCTAGTTATATCGGATCTTAAAATGCAAAGCGCATACCTCTTAAAAATGTTCACTGGCGACTTTCGGAAGTGCAGAACAGGGAGAGTGGTCACATTTCTAATAGACGAAGAATTTATTTTTTTTAAATTGCGGAAAAATAAAATGCTGTCTTTTTTTTTTTTTTTAATTCCTCAATTTCAGTTATAACTCCTCTTAAAAGATAGACTGTTCGTGGCTGCGGATATTACCAAGAAGCAACATTATTAGGCCTATATGCAGGCCTACAAGCTGGGGAAGAGTTCTGCAACTGCGGCCATTCGTCCATCCGTTACAACTAAAATCTCGGAGTTTTGCCGTCCTTATTTGTGGCGAAATTCAATCTCTGATAGCATAGCTATTCTAGATTTGTAAAGAAAAGTAGGTCTACTTTTACAAAAAATATATATATATATATATATATATTATGGTTGTTATGTTCCCTTCCCAGTGGTTAGAGCCACGTGAACATTTCAAAGTAATTTGTGTTGATAATTTTATAGCCTAGGCTATACTAAAATTTCTCGAATGCAGCTTACAAAGACATGGACAATTCCACAACTGGCGAGTTTTTTTTATTCTGTTGTAATAGTATTCTTTCCTTGTTCTGTTTCTGAAACGGCGAGAATTATGTTAAATTTGGCAGGACACTCCCTTTGATGTTAGAGGGGAAGAGAAGGCCTGATGGCCTTATCTCTATCAGGTTAAATAAATAAATAATCTTAGAATTTTTGTCTGAAGTGGCTGTTTGTAATTGAAATCACTCTCTAAATAGCAATTAAGTATCCTAACAGAAACGTGGCTGTAGACAGAAACATTACAACACCGAGGAAAATACGTCCAAACTATAGTCCGGGTCAGCTTACTTCATACCCTAAGGGTGAAACCTAATCATTTTTTCCCCATTACTACATATGCTAGTGGTGATTTTTTAGTTTGCAGGTTGAATTTTCTTTTGCCAACTTCGTTTCGAATTTCGATACTGACAAATACTAGAAATGGTAGTGATTTTATAATTGCTATGTTGGCAGCTGAGACAAATATCGACAATATTTGTCGGTACTGAAGTTCCATGAAATTAAAATTGTACTAGATTTCTGAGCCGGTTACTGGAAGCTAGTGAAATTTGAACATACTAATAATTAATTAATATCGGTATTAATATTAATACATAATATTTATTTTATGTGTTGCGTTGTGGTTATAATTCAAAACTACAGTCAGGTAAGTTTTTGGAGTTAATAGGCCTACTAATAATTTCATGTGGTCAAATAAAATACATTTTTAGGTTAGGTCTCGTGAGTCAATTATTTAGTCAAACCAATGAATTTCATATTGTCAGACAAAATACTTGACATGTTAATCCCTTTCTCGCATAGTTTTCCTACGAAAATATGTTACAAATTATTGACTTATTTAGAATAACCTTCCAACATAAAGTACTGTAAGTAAATAAGTCATTTAGTACGTAGGATTGTGTGATATCTGGTAACAGTTGGCAACACTGACAAGACGGCAATATTAGCTGTTTAGGAACTGTTCTTATGTGACCCTCACTTTACTTTAGAGTAAACTATAATTTTCTGTGTAATTTTAATAAAAACTTGTTAAAATTTTTAGTTGAATTGTGCTTAATTCCCGGTAGCATCGAAATAGTTAATTTGTATTGTGTGACAGTATAAAATAAAATACATGTCCCGATGGATATTAATATACATCGCAGATTGTGTCGTCATGGAAACCCGCCTTGGACATGTTAATGTTTTGACTCGATGATGAGGTCTCCTAGCTGGAAAATGAGGAGTACAAATTGAAGTCATTTTTTACCAACATATCAAAGATAATAGATAGCCTATATAATATGACCAACATAGACTTGAGAACAATAGGAAGTTCAACTGTGCAGGGTAGAGATCAGTTCATAAATTTCTTCTAAGAAGGGATGGATGGGGATGGATTTAGTTGTGTTACTTTGTGGGATGACGGGAGCTGAACTCAGGACGTTCTGCACACTGCATTGCTCGCTCGTTATTGATGTTACAAGCCGTAACTCTCTCTTCATATCTGTTGAATCAGCTGCTTTGTAAGTCGTTTTATTGCAAACTCCTCTTCATCATAGTATATCTACCATCAGACTCTCTGCTCCAGTTTTCCTTCCTACTGGTTCTTATCTCCTTTACACTGACAACTTGCTTTCATTACGAATAAACTGGATATTGTTCAATGATTATTAGAGGAGAAAAATTTGCTCCGGCGCCCGGGATCGAACCTGGATCCTTGGTTCTACGTACCAAGCGCTCTAACCACTGAGCTACGTCGAAATTCAACCCGCAGCACCGGATCGAACCCTTCTCCTCTAGTGTTTTTCCCTTTGTGGCCTGACTCCAAGTTCGACTAATTGTCAGCTGTCATACAAGGAGCGCACTCAACTGAGTGACTTGGTGGCCGGGATTCCACAGTAATATGCACTGTTGAGCGAAGAATCTAATGTACGTAAAGATTAATTTTTGGTCCTACAGAAAATATACAGATTCGATCCAGTGCTGTGGATTGAACTTTGGCGTAGCTCAGTGGTTAGAGCACTTGGTACATAGAACCAAGGACTCGGGTTCGATCCCGACGCCGGAGCGAATTTTTCTCCTCTAATAATCATTGTTACCATAACAGATATATTTTGTAGGACCAAAAATTAATCTTTACGTGGATATTGTTCGTTTCGTAGTCACAAAGTAGGTTTTTGTCATGGACCCCAGTAAATACAAGTAACTGAACATCATAGCCTACAACGTGTGTAGTACATAGAGATTTGTTATTGCCATAAGAAACCTGTGTATAAAACAATGAAGAATTAACTTCATCAGTGTGCCATGCTTAAAAATTAACAGTGGGAGAATATCAGTTTTGACCAAGTAGCCATACAATGATATTACTTATCTTGTTTTTCAAATTGACAAAAGCCTGCTAATTTACGAACATCCCCACTGATTAAAGTAACCAGGTGTGTAAATCTACCATAAGCCCACATTTTTCCCTGTATCTCGTCAATTTTGAAGTTACTCATGTAGAATTTTTAAGACAGCTTAGGAAAATTGTAATAAATATTCTCTGTAAATTTTAACATTCTAATGAACGTATAAACATTTCAGTAAAATGTTCCTGTGAAAAAAATTGAAAACAGTGATGTGTAATGCCAATTTTTCTCATAAACTAGAGATTATTTTTTTTTACAAAGCCTACATACATCATGGAATGCTTGTAACTAGAGTCATATCTTACGTAGTGGGTCTAGGAATGAGATGTGACTTTTTTATTTAAGAAAGTAATTAATGTACTAATTCAAATTTCTAAAATAAATAATATCTTATTCCCAGACTAACATAGGAAAATGATTATAGTATTTAGTATTTATTTATTTAACCTGGTAGAGATAAGGCCGTCAGGCCTTCTCTGCCCCTCTACCAGGGGATTACAACTATAATATGAACAATAAAATTACAATTAATATTAAATTTACAATTACAATAAGAATTAAAGTACGACAAGATTACCTGATTAATGAAAGCTAGACATTTTATCATAGAAGTTAAGAACAAAGAATATTTTTGTATTTATTGAATTACAAATTAAACCTAGAATAACATAATTGTATAGTGATGAAATTACCATATATTGAAATATTTTGTGATAGATTAAGATAACTATTTACAAGAAACCATGTCTGAACGAGTCTCAATTACTGACCAAGTGCCTATAGTAAGTTTGCGTTTGAATTCTATTTTATTTCGACAGTCCCTGATGCTAGCAGGTAACGAATTCCAGAGTCTTGGCAGGGAATTCGTTACCTGCTAGCATCAGACTTATAAGTAGTTACAAAATTAAATAATGTCTGTAGACTTTGTAAAAAAATCATTGTAACACTTGCACTAGTTTGAGAAACATTGGCACTTACATACAAGTACAAGTTTTTTCAAAAACATTTTATGAAAGTTTTTTTATGTTCATTGGAATATTTTAATTTACAGGTTATGTTAATCAGAGTTACCTTAATCTTCTTAGTTTTAAAAGTGGATGAGATGCAGAGCAAAATTGTGGGCTGCTGCATATTTTTATTCTATAATAGATTTACACTTTCTAGTTACCTTAAGTTATTTCTTCATTCTTATTATGCGTAGGTTTCTTATGGCAATGTTACGTCCTCAAATCATATACCCAGAAAAGCACATTGTATAGGGTGAGGGGGTGAAACATGTTTTAACTTGTTGCTTATCATAAAACAGATCTGCAAGTGCTGCTGGAGGCCAGCCTTGCAACCCCCGAAGCTAGGGAAGACAGGGGTATACCTTATTTTATTTCAAGGAGTGCAGTTCGGTGGCTCCTTTGAACACCCACTTACAGATTTATGACTTCCTACACAAACACCTCTGACAATTCCATCCTGTCCCCTAGTCCCAACATTGCACAGTTGTCACAATCCTGATGACCTTCGAAATTATGCAGTGAAACTGACGGGATTCTTGGAATTCGGAAAAGATGCGGCAACTCTGCCTCCACGTGGATTTGACGGGCACCTGTCAATTCTTCTAGACGAGGGTTGTGATTGGTTACTAACAAGAGAAGACAAGATTTCCGTCACACTAAGGAAGACATTTATTTATGACAACCAATTAGTAGGGGGCAGTAGAAGGTCTGTCGGCAAAGTCCTTTCTATGAAACTGCACTCCATGAAATAAAATACAGTATACACACTAGTAGTCCAGGGACGTGAGCAACGGCTGATTCATGTTGTACCTTAGAGGAAAACGTCTGCTTTCATTTGAGAATAACTGTAGTATTATGTAATAGTATTAGTGTAGTGTGTTTCAGAAAAAAAAAATATTTCGTAAATAAATACAGTGAAACCTCGTATTTACGGACATCAAAAGGACGTAACACTCTGTCCGCATCTGGGAGGTGTCCTTTATTGGGAGGGAGGCTCCCCAATCTAACTGTGAATTTATAATATGCATTATGTATCCCTTCACGCTTTAAATGAAATGTATTACTGTAGTTTAATTCTAAATACAGTACAATATACTACAGTAAATTCTTTGCAACTTTGAACTACAGTAGATAAGATCGAAAAAGGAAAATACAGTACTGTGCCATGCAGTTTTATTCTAGGTCTACAGTTATGCAGTACTGTAATTTTTACTTCTCAACTTAACCTTTACATTCAGGTGCCATGTCTGAATGAAGTGAAGAGAATAATCCTACTAACCCTATCATGTGTCGAATACAATTTCACGATCGCGGAAACCTTAGACCCATCTGACAGGTTAAATTTTATGACTCTGTTTATCCACCCGCTTCCAGCTAACAAGGGGTAGCCGGCTGGGCTAGTGGTAGCCTACGAGACCCTTATTTATTGTCTTCTTTCATGTTAAGAAATGTCTGTACAGTTCTCAAAACTAATTTTTCCATTTTTATAACACATTAGGTCTTGAAAACCAAACCAAACCAGTCAGGAGGTAAAGCAAGCTTTAGGACTGTCAAACAGCTGTCCGTGTCCGTATCTGAGAGTGTCCGTAAACGAGAGTTAAAGTTATCATTATTTCTACATTATTTCAATAATTTCAAGGGAAAAAATTGTTCCGGGGCCGGGTATCGATCCCGGGACCTCTGGTTGAACGTACCAGCCCTCTACCACTGAGCTACCCGGGAACTCCACCCGACACCGTCTCAACTTTTCCCTTTATATCCACACAACTCGCGTGGGCTGACGAAACGCCAGAGACCCACAACGAGTGCACACAATCTCTGTGTGACTTGGAACAATTTTTCCCTTGAAATTATTCAAATCTGCTTTACAGGGAGCTTCACCTGAAAGACTAGATTTGCATAATATATTATTTCAGTTGGTACATAAAAATCTGTCCGTATTTGAAGAGTGTCCGTATCTTGGGGGTGTCCGTAAGGAGAGGTTTCATTCTACAGTACTTATTTTGCACAATGGCGTTAGGAGCGTGTCCATCTCGAGCCGATCCGAAATTAAGCGCTCAAAACATAGGGGAGAGTCGGGTAGTATCGGACAGTGCGTTTCTTTCATCTACCACCATATGGTGGTACCTGAATGACATGGTTACGTTTCTCTATGCGACATCACAGAAACGTAACCATGTCAATCAGGTACTATCATCGTGTAGTAGATGAAAGAAACTCACTGTCCGATATTACCCTACTCTCCCCTAATCATATGATAATAATAACCCATTAATAGCCGTTTAGGTAATTATATCCCAGCTTTAGGTGAACACAGGAGGCCTGAAAGGAAGCTCCACATTGTAGCTCCTAAAATAACCCAAGTCGAAGAGTAGACCACTCCGCCACTCATCGTTCTGGACACGGTCAGTCATAGCAGCCTGGCTTACAGTCACTTTCCTGTTACAGGACAACACTTCTGTCATCTCGCGCTGAAATCAATAATCTGTACGTGAGATCACGAAATACAAACAGGCTACAGGGCGGAAGTGATATAGCTGTGCAAACTGAAGGAGGCAATAGAGTACATTAAAATAAATATAAATCCGATTATGTGTTTTGTAATTGTAGTAAATGCATGGTTAATTAAAAAATTATGAAACATGGAAATTCATCCTTTGAAGAGGTGGAAAAATTCAAATATCTTGGAGCAACAGTAACAAATATAAATGACACTCGGGAGGAAATTAAACGCAGAATAAATATGGGAAATGCCTGTTATTATTCGGTTGAGAAGATTTTGTCATCCAGTCTGCTCTCAAAAAAGCTGAAAGTTAGAATTTATAAAACAGTTATGTTACCGGTTGTTCTGTATGGTTGTGAAACTTTGACTCTCACTTTGAGAGAGGAACAGAGGTTAAGGATGTTCCAGAATGAAGTGCTTAGGAAAATATTTGGGGCTAATAAGCAAACATTCTCATGGGGGCAGATCTGGGGCTGTTTACAGAAAGAAAACACAATTTCGTTCGAAAAATTGATTGGAACAGATACAACTGTTGAGCTATTTTTCAACACATTCCCCACTGGAATCGAGACATGTCATACCGTGGGATCGACAGGAAGGTGCAGACGGCTGTCGTACACTGGTTCCGATCCCAGGCGGCAGACTTCTACGACAAAGTCATACAAAATTGATCCTACAGTACGACAAATGTCTCAATTCCAGTGGAGAATGTGTTAAAAAATAGCTTAATAATAATTGTTGTGTGTGTTCCAATAAATCCTTTTAAAATTATGTTTTCTTTCTATAAACGGCCACAAGGAAGCTTGTAATTGCGCTCGAGTGGCCAAAATTTGTATAAACATTTGCTTTAATATTATTAACATGGTGAAAGAACAAAATAACTTTTTCATCTGCACCCATGAGAACGTTTGTTTGTAAGAGGGATAAGTTACAGGAGAATGGAGAAAGTTACACAACGCAGAACTGCACGCATTGTATTCTTCACCTGACATAATTAGGAACATTAAATCCAGATTTTTTAGATGGGCAGGGCATGTAGCAAAGTATGGGTGAATTCAGAAATGCATATTGTGTTAGTTGGGAGACCAGAGGGAAAAATACCTATGTGGAGGCTGAGACGTAGATAGGAGGATAATATTGAAATAGATTTGAGGAGGTGGGATATGATGATGGGGACTAGATTAATCTTGCTCAGGAGAGGGACCAATGGCGGGCTGATGTGAGGGCGGCAATGAACCTCCCTGAAAGCCATTTATAAGTTGTAAGTAAATAATAATAATAATAATAATAATAATAATAATAATAACAGTATCCTTTATAAATCAGGCTTATTATAATTGCTGCTTAACTCAGTCTTACAAAAATCCAGACATCAATGATCCATTAAAGAGAATAGGCCTAATAGAATTTCCAAATAACCTAATTTGTGTTCCTATTATTTTGGCGTAACGTCTTCAAAAGTAGTCTAATAGTCCACTCTATATTTCTTTAAAATTATTTTAAAAAACCTGCTTTTGTCTTATCGCAAAAATGAAGGTTTTTCGCAGAAACGGCCAATTATCGCCAATTTACTGTCACAATTATGATAAAATTATGTTTTATTTTACAACGCTCGCAACTGCCGAGGTTATGTCAGCGTCGCCGGATGTGCCGGAATTTTGTCTGGCAGGAGTTCTTTTACATGCCAGTAAATCTATTAACATGAGCCTGTCGCATTTAAGCACACACAATTATGACAGTTACGATTACTGCTTAACGAACGTAGAAATTTTCATTCTCTTGTTCTCCTTTTCCAAGTCCTTCACACCTCTACAACTACCTACCTTGCCTCCCGTTTCAGTTACCTGTCATCATATCATAATCTCTTCACACGCACGCAAAATAGCCGCATACTAGCCATACCAACACATAAGACATCATCGTATTCATCATCATACACAATCTCGCTCTCGCGCTTGTGGAATACCCTACCCAGTGACATCTCAGACTGTCGGAATTTAGTAGCGTTCAAAAGCAAGCTTATTAAGCATTTTCTTACTGCGTAGACTAGGTTTACTTTTTACTTAATCAATAAAAGAAATGCTTCTCTCTTCTTAACTTTTACAATAAACTGTCTAACTTTTATTAATGAGTTAATCTTTTAGTAGGCTACTTTGATTTTTATTGTATTTGTAAATTTAATATTAATCGTAATTGTATTCTTAATATTGTAGTTGTAATCTCCTGGTAGAGGGGAAGAGAAGGCCTGATGGCCTTATCTATACCAGGTTAAATAAATAAATAAAACCTGCATGTACTTCTTCGTGCATTTGTTACACAGGGACATCACTTTATTTTTACCAACATTTTTAACATTAACCTGGCTATACTCGGAAACTCAGTTGCCCCCTTCCATTACAGGAGTTTGATGTTGCTAGTGCAATATGTAAACAAATCATTTTACTGGGTATAGGAGGAGAAAAAAGTAGTGTATCCATTTATGTTGTAGGGAAATACGATATCACGATTTTCAGTTTGATCATCACTTTTACGGAATTTATCAAATTACAGTAGAGTAGTAACATTTTTTTTTCAAAAACTCAACTTTTCAGGCGGCTATGTTCGTTATGTAATGTCTACTTTATTTAGCATATTAATTATTGGTGTTAACATACAATATAGAGAGTGCAATTTAAATTGAGGGGGTCATAAGTAAAGGGCTGTAAGTGCACTTAAGTTACTTTTGAGAAAATGGGGTTTAAATATTTAAGCTTTCGTAAAATCGGGTGAAATTTTTATTTAAATTTTAATGTGTGATGCTATTAAAATATCCCTTTGCCACTAAAATTTTGGATACTTTAGCTTACACTGGATGCACTTAACTCATGTTATTACAAATGTCACTAGCATTCCTTTGCTTCCAGCCACCTCAATTCAAAATAAGCTAATCTGAATTTTTAAATAAATTGCTGAAAATGGTTGCCGTTCATTACAATGTAGGCTTCAATTCTTTACGCATATTATTAAAAACATTTTGAAGCATATTCTCTGAAATTAAATTTATCGTTTCTTGAATATAATTTTTAGTACGATATTATTAATATAGGTTCTTTCTTCTATAGAAAACGCAACCATATTTCTGAAACACACTATACACTGCAGTGTTTACTTCACTGCTTGAAGACTTCGAATGCAACAGCGGCCGTAAGTTTGTGTGTCTGACGGGAGCAAGGACATTAGTGAAGGGGTGGGAGTGAAGTACATTCAGAAATGCAGGTAAAATAAAGATGCAAGTAAAAATAAAATGATGTCCCTGTATTTCGCTGTTATCGTTAGTAACAAAAAGAAAAAAAAACGGCCTGTAGTAGGCTAAGTACACCAATTGAAATGCCTGGCACGGCGCGAGTGAGAAGGGGTGGGAACCAAGAGAGTAGCGTAATGGGCTGAATTAAATTAGTACGAGAGAGAACAATGTCGTCTGAGTCGTCAGAACGGCAGCCGAAGGACTGCTCCACCAACATCGATCAGGCGCATCGCTGACTGAAGTCTTTTTTTACGTCTTTATGTCACGACGCTGTATCAGTTACTGGGTTATTTAGCGTCGGTGGGATTGGTGATAGCGAGAATTCACATAGATTATCTGACATTTGCTTTACGGCTGTGGAAGACCTCGGAAAAAATCCAACCAGGTTATCAGCCCAAGCGGGACTCGAATCCAATCCCGAACGCGCTGCTGCCTGAGCTATACCGGTGGCTAACTGTACTTGTGCATCATACGGGTTTGCATTTGAAATAGCGGATTTCTTTTACTTCTTCATACCCGTATTCATTCTCCTCGTACCATTAAAGTATCTAACCGAATTAATGTTGTGATGAATTGTTGTGTCTAAATAGGCCTATTTATTTTGAGGTATTACACCACAGTGAAATTTTGAGACTACATCAACAGTTCGTTTCTGGAACTCCCTACCAGCTCCCTTGGGAAGTATCGAATAATTTCAGAATTTCAAAGGAAATACCGAAATTTATATAGACTATTAACGTAACATCTTAAAACATAGAAATTATTTACTCATATAATGTAGATTATTTTTTCTATTTATTAAATTTTATATTACAAGATCTCCAAGTTCATTCATCATATTACAGTTTCATGAATCAGTATTTCATATCTGCCGTGTTAAAATTTGTCCTGCTGATTTTTATCACTTGAATGTTGCAGATATAATTAAGATCCAGTACCACTATGTAGCCTATTATTAATTTTCACCGTTTCAGAATGCCACTTAATAATTTCATACTTAGCCCTAATGTTCTTGGAGAAATAGGCCTAATTAGCATTCTTTTAAATTTTGTTTTATATATTATTTGATTGGAATTGAACGGGTTATATCAGCTGCTTGTCTATGCGGATGACGTGAATATGTTAGGAGAAAATCTACAAACGATTAGGGAAAACACGGGAATTTTACTGGAAGCAAATAAAGGGATAGGTTTGAAAGTAAATCCCGAAAAGACAAAGTATATGATTACATCTCGTGACGAGAATATTGTACGAAATGGAAATATAAAAATTGGAAATTTATCTTTTGAAGAGGTGGAGAAGTTCAAATATCTTGGAGCAACAGTAACAAATATAAATGATACTCGGGAGGAAACTAAACACAGAATAAATATGGGAAATGCCTGTTATTATTTGGTTGAGAAGCTTTTATCATCCAGTCTGTTGTCAAAAAATCTGAAAGTTAGAATTTATAAAACAGTTATATTACCGGCTGTTCTGTATGGTTGTGAAAATTGGACTCTCATTTTGAGAGATGAACATGGGTTAAGGGTGTTTGAGAATAAGGTGATTAGGAAATTATTTCGGGCTAAGAGGGATGAAGTTACAGGGGAATGGAGAAAGTTACACAACACAGAACTGCATGCATTGTATTCTTCACCTGATATAATTAGGAACATTAAATCCAGACGTTTGAGATGGGCAGGGCATGTAGAATGTATGGGCGAATCCAGAAATGCATATAGAGTGTTAGTTGGGAGACCGGAGGGAAAAAGACCTTTAGGGAGGCCGAGACGTAGATGGGAAGATAATATTAAAATGGATTTGAGGTAGGTGGGATATGATGATAGAGAATGGATTAATCTTGCTCAGGATAGAGACCAATGGCGGGCTTATGTGAAGGCGGCAATGAACCTCCGGGTTCCTTAAAAGCCAATAAGTAAGTAAGTATATTATTTGATTGTCTTTCTTTCTTGGGTCATCTATTGATGTTTTTAGAAAGTTCTTTAATAAACAACCTATTTTAGTATTGCGTTTTATATTGCTTTTACTTTTAGTAGACCTATGTGGAAGAGAAAGCCTGAATGCCTTAACTTCGCCAGAATAAATAAATAAACAAACAGTTTTCGAACATTTCAAAATTGTACATATTCATCACTTAGTCATTTAGCCTACAAGGAGTTAAGGTATGCAATTTTGAAAATGCAAATTAAATACGAGAGATTCTACAACAGTCTGAAGTGAAGATTATGATGAATTCGGCCACTTCCAGTAGATCTAATGTGCTCAAAGATCTTGGAATCCATTATTATTTTTCGCATTTTTCCTGCTCGTTATTCGTCCGTTAAAGAATTTTACCTTAAGTATTTCTAAAATATCCCCACTTAAATAGACACAGTTTGTTAAATGCTGCAGTGCCCATATTAGTCCGTCCTCTTCCTTCCGTAACACAACAGCGTCCAACTGTACCGATATTTTCCTCACGCAAGTTGTCGCTGCAGAGAAGCTCTCCTGGAACAAGCGCTTTGCTGTATCCCGTGATTAAAACATAAAAATAAAGTAACAAAAGATTAACTGTAAAGTAATGCTCATTATGAAAAGATTTCTTGGGATGGTGAGGTCAAACATCTACAGTAAGAAGCATTTGTACAAACATGACGATTTATTAACAAGTCTATAATACAGACAGTTACCAGACGCATTCATACACTTTTATAGAATCCAACATTATGAATCAGACTTTACATGGAACAAACATATCACAACTTACAGCTGGAACAGTGAAGTGTAGAGCCATAAATGTTATGGCTAGCAAATAACTCAACATGAAGTACAGGCTGCCGAAAATTTTTTCAAGCTCCTTATAGGGCAAAAGATTGAGTGAAATCCATCTGAATTTCCAACTTTAAGTTGGAAGAGACGCACAGATTAAACCGTACATACATAGGCTACACGTATTTTGCCCTACAAAGAGACTAATACTTGGTTATGAAGAAAGCGTTGGCTATTTCTGAAAATACTTAAAATTCGTCTTTTAGCACCACAATGCTCTCCGTATAACTGTGTGGCCAGAAGCTACAAAAGGAGCTGCAGCACAATTGAAAGTAGGTCAGAATTGTTCGAAAATTCTGAGACAGTAATTGTGGATGGAGCATTTAGTGTACAAGGTGAGGTGGGCGATATCGTGGATTAGGGTAAACACCAGGCAAAGCTATTTTAAAAGTTATTTGAAAACGAAAATGCAACACACATTTCTTCCACAATTATAGGAAATGAATTTGGACAACTTAGCCTATATTCATCAAAATGGACGGAGTTATGTAACAATAGACGAACCGACAATTTGAAAAAAAAGAAAAAAGAAAAAAAAATAGATATATTTGCACAGATGTGTTGTTGGGTGGATTATTGAACGCGGAAATAATCTACAATGAATATCTGCACTTTTATGTCATTATTATTGTATGACATTAATTTATTTTGCTAGCAATATTAAATCAGCTGTTGGTGTTATTAAAATCAGGTAGCCTGGCCTTTTTTTTATAATTAGCCTATCTCTGCTATTTTTTTTGTAATAGTATCTATGTTACAATATTATTCTTGCATAAAATGTAACTAGATTTAGCTACTTCAGTAGTCAACATCGGGAAAATAGGTTTTTGTTAGTTAGTCTGTTATTGCAGAACTCCGTCCAATTAACCACATGGCCACTTCATCACATTGATGATTTATGCACTATTTTTATATTGTCTTTGATCCACTCTCTATGAGAATATTGGAAGGAAACCAAACACTAGAATCAGCCGGGGTGCCACGTCATGGGGATAGGCCTAAATCAGGAAACGAACGCGGCACAGCGACGAAATTTATAACAGCAAAAATTAGAGCACGTAATAATAATTTTTATGTATTGAGCTTGGGCCTGTACTATAATTTCACAGTTCAAGTTTGAAGCTATGCAACTTATAGCAACAAGATCCCTTAACAGAGGAATATCGACTAAACGTGGTGTTAACACAGACACATTCGCGACTAGCTCTCACGGCGCGATAGAGCTTAAAATTGCTTAATTCGAAACGAGATCACACAGCAAATAGAAGCGAAACTAATTAAAACGATATTTTTACTAATCATAAAGAAATTATTCCTTCCTTTTCAGTTAAAGGATACTTTATGGAAGCAAGTTCTAAATATTTTTTGCATTATTTTATCGCACTTCTTTTTTCAAGTATACCTATCTACAATCTCAGTGCTATGAAATGGCCACATGAAGATACTCAGTAGCAATTAGGCACGATTTCGCATGCCGACAACAGATGGTGAACGTGGACGACACATATTTATGTACAACACATGCGCGACACGCATAGAGGTTTCTTTGTAATGTCCATCAGTTCAATTTTAGATTAGGCCTAAACATGCTGAAAACACCGTCACTAAAGAGCAAGTTGGACGTCGCTATGGCACATAGTAAAGCTAGTCAGGTGGGATGAAATGATATTTACACGGGTAAACGTGACAAACAGTCCGCTTAAATTTTGACCTTCGTGATTTGTTGATATGCTTGGTAAATGAATAGCTTTCCTTTTAGGATCTTCAACGTAACATTGAATATAGCCTGACAATTCCTGTTAACATTAAAATAAGACTGAAATATTGTCAAGTAATTGCCTAATTTATGCAAATAAGGTGTAGAAGTATTTCTAGCTCATAAATAATATTTAGAATAGGCCTGAACGTCCACGCTTCAGCCACATTGGGTCAGGTTTTCACTCTGGGTATCGAGCGTCGTCATAGAAATAAACACCGTCTTTGGCAACTTCGTAACATAACTTATATATAGTCCGTGTGACTTACGACTAGAAAATGACGGACACGGGCCTGCGGAGCTGCTCCAGGTCCAGGGCCGGCGTGGGGGCGGCGTCGCCGGGACTCGAGCCGGGACTGTGCTGTCCGGAGCCCCCGAAGAGCAGCGGGGGCGGCGGAGGCGGCTGGAACAGCGTGCCCAGGGGCGGCTGGAACGGGGACTTGGTCTGGGCGGACGGCGGCGGGTACAGCGACGAGTAGAAGGAGCCGACGACGGACGCCGCGCTCTTCCCGGGGGACTCGCCCCCCACCAGCTTGGAGAGGTGCACGGCGTCGAAGGCCGAGCCGAAGTAGGGCGGCAGGGGCGCGTAGGCGCCCAGGGGCTCCAGCGCGGGGTGCGCCGCGAAGTAGGGCGGCAGAGCGAAGCCGGGGAAGGCGGAGGCGGCGGGCGCGGGCGACGCCACGGCCGGGGGCGGCTTGACGCCGGGCGGCAGCGGCGACTTGGGCTTCCTGCGCGGCCGGTACTTGTAGTCGGGGTGCTCCTTCATGTGCAGCGCCCGCAGCCGCTTGGCCTCGTCGATGAAGGGGCGCTTCTCCATCTCGCTGAGCAGCTTCCACTCGGCGCCCAGCCGCTTGGAGATCTCGGAGTTGTGCATCTTGGGGTTGTCGAGCGCGATCTTGCGCCGCTGGATCCTGGACCAGACCATGAAGGCGTTCATAGGCCGCTTGATGTGCTGCTCGCCGTAGTGCGCTCCGTCCATGCTGTAGGCCGACATGGCGCGCTCTGGCTCACGTGCGCGCCGAACCGCCGAGCGCCGCCCACCGGGGGCGGGGCTGCCGCCGGCCAATAGCGGCCCTGGCCCCGCCCCGCGCTCTGATTGGGCGAGCCCGGCTCTGTGACCCACATAGCGCGAGCTGCCCAGCTGGGTGCTAACGCACTTCTTGTTTTTGGTTCGGTGTCGTGCAATTGCGTATTTCAGTATCCACCCTGCGAGCAATTATGTGGGACCTTCCCACAATAGAAGGTACGGGGCACATAGAATAATACAGGGTGATTCAGGAGCAAAGAGCCTTACGTTGAGGGATGCCAGTATCAAAGTATAAACGTTATATTATGGTTGCCAGTGTCCCGTATTGTACAGGAAGCGCATATTTGACACTGTAAAATCTTGCCCCTTGTCCATCCCATACGGGAAGTCCAAAATCCCGATTTACGGTCAAATAAAATAATGACCACTATCATTATAATTATTCAAGTTATTAAAAATATGTCAGAGCGTGGTGCCGACCACACCACCTCATTCTAGTGCGGAGGTCATGGAAAGCATGGGGCTCTACCTCCATGCCCCCCAAGTGCCTTCATGGCATGTTACGGGGACACTTTTTTTTTTAAGGGGAAGAAAGGGACAGCCTAGATGTTGCAGCAGGATCTTCGGCAGTTGGGGTCCAAGTGAACTTTAATTTTAGTCATAGCTGTCTTTCATTTTTGAAGGAATTAAATGTAGAAATCATAATAGGCCTATAACTTAATTTGTATTAGAGATCTATACAGTAATATAATAAAGGCTAAAGATGTATAAACTTGAGATACTTTGTACTAGATAAATTATCAGTAATTTTATTGGATAATTAAGTAGACAGATCTGTAGGTAAACCTAGGAAGAGATTGCTAGAAAATCTTTGAACGCGAAACATGCAGATAGCTGCCTATATCATGAAGTGAGAAAGAAGAAGACGAATTTAAGTAACACAAAACCATTTGACTAGTTTTTAATCTGAATCTCAAATAATAAAATTACAATAAACAAGTTGTTAATTCTTAATTAAGTCTTAGATACATAACTGTGCAATAACGCGGCATGGTGTTCTATCAAATTAGCTATTTGCATTATATTTGCTGCGATAAAAATTGGCATTCTGAAAACCTGATAGCTAAACACATGTCTTGTCTTTTCTCAACGGTTTTTGAAAAACCAATCGAAACCACGAGGAGAAACGGTGCAGGTGACAATAAACTAAGAGTTGATTACCTATATGTTGTGTTTAATTGCCAATTTCTCTTTACGTAACAATGCACTGTGTAGCCAGATGCTGTGTAGCTAATTTGAGCCCGTTCGTTAATTATAAAATATGTGATCACTAACTTACAAGCTCCTAACTGTAACTCGGAAGCGAGGTGCAATGGAATCCATGTTCATATAGAGTTTCCTCTTTGTTTTGGTATCTTCTGCCCGCTGGTAACGTCCCACGTATTACGATACACCCTGTAGCCTATATGTATCGTAGTCTATGCGGAGAGTAACAGGAAGGCGGAAAAGAGGTAAGATTGGAGAATACTGGATTTGAAGCGGAAGACTCGCCCTCGGCCAGAAAACTATGAATTGATATAGCCTATAGGTATATTCATTCATAGTTTGAATACTAATAGGCCTAATTGGAAACCCACACAATATGAAAACAGTTATACCAAAATATGAAGTAGGCTAAATATTTCAATGCTATAATAGGCTACCTTCGCTCGTAAATCATTTGGACTTGTTTACACTATGCTTTACAAAGTATGTATTTTGATATTAATAGTTTGTATTTAACACGGTAAAATAAAGTAGGCCTACAACAAATCTGCATGATTAAACAGTTTTTCAGCATTATTAAATTTTTACTTCAAGGAAACAACTAGATAATTCCATTTTTATACTAAACACAATAACAAAATTAAAAATAAATATATATATATTGTTTCTACATTGGCCGGGTTCGTATTAGTCTACCAGACCTCGGATTTTTAGGCTCGAATAGAAATATTTTGTGTAAAAATCTCTTTATGTATGCAACACGAAAGTCTCCAGCGATGACATTCCCTAAAGCTAGGTGCATTGAAGGACGTAGGCCCTATGTTTCAGTCTACGCTAAACGAGCCTAAAAATTACAGGTTCAGTAATAACGTAACACATGTGATTTTTGTCTTTTACCAAAACATTACATATTTTGTCAGTTGATATTGTTTTGTACAATGATAAACTCATGAAGTTGCAAAACGATTAGAAATGAAGTAGACAGCAACATTTATTGTTGGAACCAGTTTAAAACATTAATTAACACGTAGGTGTATAAATAGATATGGTAGCCTACTTAGGTCCAACACTTTCACTGGATTCGAAAGAATGAGCAAAGCGGAATAGGAACCACTTGCTTTGTTTTCGCTCCTCATGAGTTCAATAACTATAAATGAGAAATTAGAGATTTCTCCTGGCCTTGGTATCCCCGAATGTTGGTGAATTGTGTGGCAAGGTTTGTCAAGTGTTTCCTAGAAAACATCTCTATTGCATCCTTATAATGCCTGGAAAGACCGGTTCAGTGGTAGCTATAGAAATATTAAAAGAGGGGAAAACGTGCAAAATATAAACAAAATATGGAGATTTTTTTATGAAATATGAAGAAATATTCAGATTTTATGAAACATAAAAAATATGAAGATTTTTATGAAATGAAAAAGTATGAAGATTTTTAAGTATTATGAAAATATGAAGTTTTTATGAAAAATTAAAAACATAGATTTTTATATGATATGATAAAATATGAAGATTTTTATGATATAGGCTATTAGAAAACGTGAAGATTTTTATGAGATATGAAAAAATGTGAAGTTTTATATGAAATATGAAAAAAAAACATGAAGATTTATATCACATGAAAAAATATGAAGATTTTTATGGAATATGAAAAAAAATGAAGATTTCTATGTACTGTGAAAAAATGTGAATATTTTTTATGAAATGTGAAAAATATTAAGGCTTTTATGAAATATGAAAAAGTATGAAGATTTATATGAAATATAAAAAAAATGTTAAGGCTTTTATGAAAAATGAACTATGAAGATTTTTATGAAATATGAAAATATGAAGATTTTTATGAAAGATAAAAAATATGAAGACTTTTATGGAATATAAAAAATATGAAGACTTTTATGAAAAATGGAAAACTATGAAGATTTTATGAAATATGAATGGTACGAAGTTATTTTTATGAAATATGAAAAAAAAAAAAAAAAGAGATTTGTATGAAATCTGAAACAAATATGAAGATTTTTATGAAACCTGAAAAAATATGAAGATTTCTTATGAAATGTGAAAAAATATGCAGCCGTTTATAATTGTGAAAAATATGAAGACTTTTATGAAATATAAAAATATGAAGACTTTTATGAAAAATGGAAAACTATGAAGACTTTTATGAAAAATGGAAAACTATGAAGATTTTTATGAAATATGAATGGTATGAAGTTTTTTTATGAAATATGAAAAAAAAAAAAAGATTTGTATGAAACCTGAAACAAATATGAAGATTTTTATGAAACCTGAAAGAAATATTAAGATTTCTTATGAAATATGAAAAAATATGAAGCCGTTTATAATTATGAAAAATATGAATATTTTATGAAATATGAAAAATTATGAAGATTTTTATGAAATGTGAAAAAATGTAAATTTTTATGAAATACGAAAAATATATCAAGGTTATTATGGGATATGAAAAATATGAAGATTTTTATGCTATATTAAAAAATGTGAAGATTTTTATGAGGTATGAAAAATGTAAAGATTTAGGCTACCCTATGTTAAATATGAAAAATATGAAGATTTATATGAAATATGAAAAAATATGAAGATTTTTATGAAATGAAAAATATAAAGATTTTATGAAACATGAAGATTTTTATCAAGTGTGAAAAATATGAAGATTTTTATGAAATGTGAAAAACATCAAAATATAAAAATATATTAAGATTTTTATGAATTATAAAAAAAAAATATGAAGGCTTTCATGAAAAATAAAAAAGGAAGACTTTGATGACATAAAAATGTGAAGATTTTTATGATATGTGAAAAAATGTGAAGATTTACTATTTGAAATATGAAAAAATGAAGATTTTCGTGAGATATGAAAAAAATATTAATTTTTTTTATGAAACATGAAAATTTTACAAACATATTACGAAATATGAAACATTTTTGGGCGTTAATGAAATTGCGTTCTGCACATCGCGAATCGTGAATATTCTCGTCCCCAAAGGCCTATCGTTAACAGGAATGGATTAGAATATGAAATCCCCTATTTTCCCTGTGTCTACCGATAACTGATGTCTGTTTATTTAATAATATAGCGGGTATGTAATTAAGTGAATCACATGTTGGGTGGGGTCTCAACTACACCTCGTCGTCCCGAAGTCCTTGCTAATATTTCAATATAATATGAGTGCAGTTCACCGTAGAGGAAAACGCTCCATAAAGGAGCACACTGTAGGCTTCTTTGTTATCGGAAGTGTCCAATAAGCCGCTTTTGTCGTCCCCGCCTGTTCGGAGGTGGCGGAAGCAAGAACACGGTAGCTTTGTGCAAGAAACAGGTAGGGGGATAAACACCAGCATCCCAATAATGGGGCACCCCTCCCTACTCGCCCTCATTGACAATTTGAAAATACGGGATAAAAAATACATAAAAGAAGACCAGGCATCACGCATCGATGCTTATTCTAAAAGACGCGCGTGGGGAGGGACGCAGCTAGAATTAATTATATCAGAAAAAGTCCACACAGCTTTAATTAGTGTGATAATAAAACATTTGTGAATAGCCATGTAGCCTGCAGGTTTGCCTGGAATAAAACAGGCCGCGAGGTTTTTCTTGCAACAAGAAATAAGAACTTGTTTAATGCTATTGTTAGCATTAGGGAGTGGGCGCAGTAAATTGCGTGTTCTATTCTGAAACGAAGCCCACCAATGGGAACTGTGTTGCTAGTTTTAAACTTCACCGTCTTCAAAGAATACATTCAGATTTATTGTGCAGTGCCATTTTCAGGCTTGCTGTATTGCCGGCTTGTCTTTCAATAAAGATCGGTGTCTTCATATGATTCGCTACAATTAAGCTCTTCAATGTATTTAATATATGTTAAATATTTACTTACTTACTTACTTACTTACTTACTTACTTACTTACTGGCTTTTAAGGAACCCGGAGGTTCATTGCCGCCCTCACATAAGCCCGTCATTGGTCCCTATCCTGAGCAAGATTAATCCAGTCTCTATCATCATATCCCACCTCTCTCAAATCCATTTGAATACATTCCCATCTACGTCTCGGCCTCCCCAAAGGTCTTTTGACCTCCGGCCTTCCAACTAACACTCTATATGCATTTCTGGATTCGCCCATACTTGCTACATGTCCTGCCCATCTCAAACGTCTGGATTTTATGGTCCTAATTATGTCAGGTGAAGAATACAATGCGTGCAGCTCTGTGTTGTGTAACTTTCTCCATTCTCCTGTAACTTCATCCCTCTTAGCCCCAAATATTTTCCTAAGAACCTTATTCTCAAAAACCCTTAATCTCTGATCCTCTCTCAAAGTGAGAGTCCAAGTTTCACAACCATTCAGAACAACCGGTAATATAACTCTTTTATAAATTCTAACTTTCAGATTTTTTGACAGCAGACTGGATGATAAAAGCTTCTCAACCGAATAATAACACGCATTTCCCATGTTTATTCTGCGTTTAATTTCCTCCCGAGTGTCATTTATATTTGTTACTGTTGCTCCAAGATATTTGAATTTTTCCACCTCTTCGAAGGATAAATCTCCAATTTTTATAGTTCCATTTCGTACTATATTCTGGTCACGAGACATAATCATATACTTTGTCTTTTCGGGATTTACTTCCAACCCAATCGCTTTACTTGCTTCAACTAGAACTTCCGTGTTTTCCCTAATCGTTTGTGGATTTTCTCCTAACATATTCACGTCATCCGCATAGACAAGAAGCTGATGTAACCCGTTCAATTCCAAATCCTCTGTGTTATCCTGAACTTTCCTAATGGCATATTCTAGAGCGAAGTTAAAAAGTAAAGGTGATAGTGCATCTCACTGCTTTAGCCAACGGTGAATTGGAAAAGCATCAGATAGAAACTGACCTATAGGCTACGTACTCTGCTGTAAGTTTCACTAAGACACATTTTAATTAATCGAACTAGTTTCTTGGGAATACCAAATTCAATAAGAATATCATATAAAACTTCTCTCTTAACCGAGTCATACGCTTTTTTGAAATCTGTGAATAAATATGTTAAATATTTATATTTATTTATTTTATTGCTAGTAAATTTTAAATGCTACAAGTTAATAAATACAATGAAAGATAAACTAGCCTACTCCTGAATGAGTAAGACTCGTGCTCAGGAGGGGATTCCAATACAGACAAAAATAAAATTAAAATTGAGAGTGAATACAGATTAAATAGTGTTGAATATGTTTAAACCGAAACTATAAATCCAATACAATTTTTTTTTATTAATTTGGAGAGGATTCGTGGTTGAAATAATATTGGAATAAAATTTGTTTAATAATCTGGGACTTTGACTCATGCTATGATAAAAAGCTGCCTTGGTTTTACATTTTGGTTCAGAGAAACGCAGGGAATTCATATTTTTATTTCTATATTTATGTACATACCTTTCAAAGTTATTAAAATTTCTATGAAAATATTTTAATAAAATAAAATAATACATTTGTTTAATATTGAAAACTTTGAAATGTTTAAACAACAATTCACTTGGGTAATCTTTCTGCTTTTCTAAACAAATTTTTAATACTTTTTTCTGTAGTAAAATTAACGGATAAAGGTTGGATTTGTAAGTTCCACCCCAACCTATAATACCATACATAAATATAGATTGAAATAATGCTAAATAAATTATACGTAAACAGTTAATTGACAAAATATTTCTTAGAACAACAAAGTAACATAGTGGTTTACGTAATTTATTACAAATATATTGAATATGATTATTCCATTTTAAATGATTATCAATAATTAATTATACCTAAGTACTTAACTTCATTAATAACTGAACAATAGCAATTTATATCGGAATAATCAGAATTATGCATTTTAATTTGTAGTATAGATGAAATTGGTTTATTACATTTATTATTTAAAGAAAATGGGATAGCTATTGTTTTATCTCTATTAATTACAAGTGAATTTAAATCAACCATTTTATTATTAATTTTAAGCCGCAATTTGCATTATAATAAGCATCAATCCAAGTTTTTCCATTAAAAAGTAAAACAGTATCATCAACATACGAATATAAATCACCTTCATATTCTTTAAGGTCCATCATTAAAAGGTCATTAATATATATTAAAAATAAAATCTGTCAAAGGACTGTTCCTTGCGGAACACCTATTTTAATTTTAATAAATTCACTTAATACATTATCAATTTTAGTAGCTTGAACTCTATCATTTAAATAAGATTTTAATAAATTAAAATCATTATATAATATACATGTAATATAATTGTGTAATTAAATACCTAGAGTTACGTAATTAAGAACCATTTAGACCTACTGTACACCAGAAGAAGAAGATAAATATTACTTTCCTGTGGTTCACATAAAAGACATTTCAGTTCCAAAGTTGAAGTTTCTCTTTGTCGTTGGGGTAGTGGTAGTCAATCTTCTGCAGGAGCCATTGAAGCTCATATTTAATTTTGGTGCTCCCTCCAAATATTTCGTACAGGTAATTTAGGCTGGTAATAATGTTCCACTTATTGAATTAAACGTCCTTTATAAATTGACTGCGATATTAGATTCCTGTATTACAATTTTGGTTTTTGAATATGATCTGAAAATACAGTTCATAAATACTAAGTTTATTTATGTTATGTTATGGCTTTGCCGTGGTTCATGAAACCAGTTTTTTAGACTTACTAAAAGTAATCAGTGGGATGATTCATATCTTTTGTGTGAAAAATGAAACCAGGTTTTTTAGAGTTACCATAATCACTAGGTGGTAGGTGTTGATTTGCGAAGTCAGGCTGAATTGTAGGTAACGTACACTTCAAGTCGCAAGTCTGCCTCTACATTAAGCTCATTTGTAGGCCTACTTGTTCTCCAAAAGACCAAAGAGAAAAATGTACTGTACACAAGTAGGCTTATGCTGATGCAAGTGACATTAGTTAACTCCCTTAATAACAGTAATCTTTCAGTTGTTACCCTTAACAACACGCTAATCCCTTATTCATCTGTCGTAAAAAATCTTGGCTTCTTTTTTGATAATAATCTAAGTTGGAATTTTCAAGTTAAAGAAACGATAAAAAAAAATCTGTTCCTCCATTCACTGTTTGAGTCGCTTGAGAAACTTCTTGCCCCAGCAACTAAAACTTACCCTAGTGCAAACCCTAGTAACGCCGCACTTCGATTATTGTGACGTTTTGTTAAGTGACCTAAGTTCTGAATTGTCAGTCAAGTTACAGCGAGCTCAGAATATGTGCGTCAGATACGTGTGCAACATCCGACGGTATGATCACATATCACTGTCCTTCGCAAGTCTCTCGTGGCTCCGACTTAAAGAACGTAGAACTTTACACTCTTTGTCTTTACTCTTTCGAATTCTGCACACTTCATCACCAAATTACCTTTCGTCTCGTTTCTCTTATCTATACTCTAACCACGACGTAAATACCAGATCACTTATCTGTGGCACGCTAAGTATACCTCTTCATAGAACATCTTGTTATTCATCATCTTTTACAATATCCACCTCGCGTCAATGGAATTCCTTGTCACAAAGTATTAGGGGCTGCAAGACAATAAACACCTTTAAGAACAGCTTAAAAGATAACCTTATTAGCATTTCACTCCAATCATACTGATTTAAACTATCACTGACTACATTGTTACTTTTTTCTTTAGACATCATCCTGATTGTGCTGTATTTTAATTGTCTCGTAATAATCTCTTTCTATTATCTAATATTATTTGAAATATATTAACATTCTATGTATTTTAGTTTAATTCTGCTACACAGTTTATTTCAGTGTTTAATTAATAGTTCATACTATTTTGTTGTTTAATTTGTAAATAACCTTTGTATACATGTAACTCTCATCTAAATCAAATTGTTGGATTCTTTGTAAGTTCATGCATATGTATAGGCCTATACACTTTTTGCTGGTTGAGTGGAAGAGAAGGCCTTACGGCCTTAACTCTGCCAGCTAAAATAAATCATTATTATTATTATTATTAGCCCACGTGTTGTACTTCTATTCGGCAACATCGGAAGGCCTGTATATGGCTGGTTGCATGCAGTGAAGTTCGAAAGAGTGTGTTGTAGGAAACAAGCCCGAATCAAGAAAATTCTAATAATTTATTTGTATTTTATTCTGATGAAGTTAAGGCCATTAGGTCTTGAGTACCACACTACCAGAAATACAAATAAAAAGAAAAGCAAAGAGAAGTAAATAAGAAAAATAAATAACACTATAAACAGTGCACATGAAAAAATATAATTTATGTACAGAGATAATATCAGAATAGGTACAAAAACGTGGTAGTGTATTAATTGCCTATATTGTATTATATTAGGCCTATATTATATTATATTATATTATATATAATCCGTGGCGCTACAGCCCGTGAAGGGCCTAGACCGACCAGCCGGCTGCTGGCCTCACGCCCACATGCCGAAGCAGAGGTGGACGATCATCCAACCAGAATGGAGGTATCGTGTGATCCCCCCAGCCGTTACAGCTGGTATTCGCAACCGGATTTCGCTACCTATCGTAGCTCCCCAAGTGCACCACGATGCTGGGTGGGCACCGGTCCCATACACTGGCCGAAATTTCATGAGAGAATTTCTTCCCGCATGAGTACTCGAACCAGCGCGCATTCCGTAACGCGAGTCCTAGGCGGGATGCCTTAGACCACGACGCCACGGCGCGGGACTTGTAGTAGATTATATTATATTATATTATATTATATTATATTATATTATATTATATTATATTATATTATATTATATTATATTATATTATATTATATTATATTATATTATATTATATTATATTATATTCAGACATTAAAGTAAATAACTAAACATGTAATGATAAGTAACTGATTCTATAAATTTGAAGAGAAAGACAATGGTAACAATTTCGAAACTTGAGACAAATTTTAATGACATGCGAAGTAAAAGTCGCAATATGACCGTAGTAGCCCAGTTAAAACGACTGTTAATAATAAATATAAATAAACAACGTCGGAAAGTTTATTATTATTATTATTATTATTATTATTATTATTATTATTGTTATTATTATTATTATTACAATTGAATTTTAAGGAACTCCGAGGTTCATTGCCGCCTTCACCTGAGCCTGCCATCGGTCCCTATCCGGAGCAAAATTAATCCAGTCTGTACCATCACATCCCATCTCTCTCAAATCTAGTTTAATTTTTTCCTCCCATCTACGTCTTGAACTCCCCGAAGGTGTTTTTCACTCAGGTCTTCCAACTAACACTTTATAGGCTATGCACTTCCGATGCTTTAGGCTACTATTATTATTATTATTATTATTATTATTATTATTATTATTATTATTATAAGTATATGATTATGTCTCGTGACCAGAATATTGTACGAAATGGAACTATAAGAATTGGAGATTTATCTTTCGAAGAAGTGGAAAAATTAAAATATTTTGGAGTAACAGTAACAAATATACAAATGACACTCGGGAGGAAATTAAACGCAGAATAAATATGGGAAATGCCTGTTATTATTCGGTTGAGAAGCTTTTATAATCCAGTCTGCTGTCAAAAAATCTGAAAGTTAGAATTTATAAAACAGTTATATTACCGGTTGTTCTGTATGGTTGTGAAACTTGGACTCTCACTTTGAGAGAGGAACATAGGTTAAGGGTGTTTGAGAATAAGGTGCTTAGGAAAATATTTGGGGCTAAGAGGGATGAAGTTACAGGAGAATGGAGAAAGTTACACAACGCAGAGCTGCACGCATTGTATTCTTCACCTGACATAATTAGGAACATAAAATCGAGACGTTTGAGATGGGCAGGACATGTAGCAGGTATGAGCGAATCCAGAAATGCATATAGAGTGTTAGTTGGGAGGCCGGAGGGAAAAAGACCTTTGGGGAGGCCGAGATGTAGGTGGGAAGATAATATTAAAATGGATTTGAGGGAGGTGGGATATGATGGTAGAGACTGGATTAATCTTGCTCAGGATAGGGACCGATGGCGGGCTTATGTGAAGGCGGCAATGAACCTCCGGGTTCCTTAAAAGCCAGTAAGTAAGTAAGTATTATTATTATTTGTGGAGGAGTAAAATTTGTTTGGGTGAAATACTGTATTAAAGAAAAATTCAATAATTTTTTTTTTTTCAAATTTTATTATTATTATTATTATTATTATTATTATTATTATTATTATTATTATTATTATTATTATTATTATTATTAGTGGAAGAGCAAAATTTCTTTGGGTAAAGGATAAATACTGAATTAAAGAAAAATTCAATACAATTATTATTATTATTATTATTATTATTATTATTATTATTATTATTATTATTATTATTATTATTATTGGTGGTGGTGGTAGGCTACTAGTAGTAGTAGTAGTTTGTTACTTTTTTATTGTTACGTAAATTCTGCATAACAATGCTATACGTTAAATATTTTACTTGAGAGAAATTCACAATTTTTTTCTGAATGACTCATTTCCACATCGACAGCACAAACACAAATACACAGAATTTTTAACAAAGCGTTGTTTTGGCTTAATTGAAAAGTACTTCCAACAAACAGAGTTCCCTTGCCAGCAGTCTTGACCTTTCTGCCGCCCATTTGCCATTTCTTATATAAAATACTTCCATTTAGCCTCGTCCACTTCTTGTTGTTGACATTCATTAAGAAGATACATTACACACAAGGATATCGATTCGCGAGGGGGAGCCGTTGTGGTGCAGGCCTGGACTGCCTTGATAGCGCCCGCCGTCCCTTGTGAAAAACAACTCGACTTCCAAATGGACGTAATTAAAAAAGAGGGAGTGTTGAATTTCAGCAAGTCCACTGTGCGGCAACAATCCTGCTTTGTTGGCTCAAGTCTGTCCTGTTGTTACAGAGTAGTCATTTATGTTAAATAATTATTACAAAACATATAAATAAAATAAAAAAAGAGACCCAAGCTCTATCCATTTCCCCTCTACTGAATAAAATTAAATGTAACTTTTAGTCTGGATACAATATTCTGCTTTCTATAATGAATCTCAATTTTGGTGTCCATTGTGTAGGCTGAAGTTTATACATGCAGACGTACGTATTGGGGGTTTTCAGCAATGGCGATGTGAGGCAGTTACTGCGCTCGACTTTACGTTTGAAAGAGGTTTCTAATTTTAAATACGGCAGAAATAATTGTGTATGTGTGTTGTGGTGTGTGCCTGGAAGTCTGTAATGGGGAAGGAAAAACGTTGTTACAATACAAACGAAAAATAAATATATATGAACAGAGTTATTTCTCCGAAGAGCGGGCGGTTTCAACATTTAAACACTGAAATCACATACAGAAAGAAAATGTCACAAAATTGAAATGACAGCTGACTGAAAGGCAGTTTAACACGAGCCTGCGGGTCTTTTCCACACACAGAACGTATTATGTGAAAGCCAGCGCCCTGATGCATGTCACTAACCATCGTGTTTCAAAGTAATATTATGGAAAGTGTTTCTGCAGAAGCGTTTGAGTTAATGACAATGTAACGCCACATTATGGAGTAGAATCACAACAATGCAGACTTCCATGTTCACTATATTATCAGTTTCCAAATATCTGAATCCTGAGGACTTCTCTACCTCTACAGCTTGGCACCTACTTGATGGAACAATACGCCCTTATATGGCTAACAGTGTAAAAATGGCCAGCCGGTAAATTTTAACTGGGACCTCTTATTTATGATGGGTTTTCTTGAATTTGTTTCTACTATAGCCCTACAGGGTGTATGGTAACTTCTGCACCAAAATTTAAGAGGCTATTCTACATGTTAAATAGACTTATAACAAGACTTTTATTACTAGACTTCGTTGAATTGCCACACGCAGCATGCAATCAGGTTGTCGATGTACGGTAGTATAGAGGAGGTGAGCGACCGCCCGGTCTCGTAGTATAAGCAGTTCATGTTAAGAGTTGTGGCCGGTCCAAATAGATAGAGCAGCTACAGCTAATGTATACCTATGTAAGCACTTGTTTTTGCATTACTGTGGTTCGAATAGTCAAAGCTTAACATTTGTTCAGTGCAGACAAGAATTCAATCAAACATACTACAATGAGAGTGTTGCTGTTCCAAATAATTGCCCCTGGAATACCCTTACCCCCGCAGCCAGTCTTGACCCGTTGGGGAACGTGGTTGGATGCTGTTAATTATTATGCAGAACATTACGGCAAAATAATGGAGGTAATTGATGCATTGAATATCACAGACAGTTCCGCTGTTGCAGCTGTAAAATCATTGCCTTCTGAACAGCTATTGGAAGATATTCTGTTCATTGATTTTAATTTTAAAATCGTGTCCAAAAGCATCATCCTGTTAGAATCGTCTAAACTACAACTCTCAGAAGCCCTTAATATAGCCTAGTGGATAAAGTCTCACAAACCGTTATCCAAAATAACAATTCACTAATTTCAGAAAAAGTGAAATGTAAATTGAGGAACATTATTGTTAAAAATTCTGCCTATTCACAACTTCGTATTATAAATAATGTACCATCAGGTCACGACAAGACATCTGAAGTTGGTGTACTAAAAAGTAGTGACTTTCCGTTCTTCAAATATGCACCTATTACATCGTGTGATGTTGAACGTACATTTTCCCAATATAAAAACTGTTTAAGTGACCATCGGAGGAGATTATTTTGCAGTCGCTCAAAATGTACGTAACTCTTCACTGCAATGCACATATTCGAGGATGATGTGAGTATCTTACATTAAATTTTAAGAGTTAATATATCTCACTATGAAATAATTGTGTATTTACATGTTTAGACATTTCCTACTTCAATGATCATTCATTATATTTCTTGAATGCAGGATACAGGTTTTATTGTAACCGCAGTATACTGCTCAGTGTTTACATCAGAGGCATACTCTGTCCGTCGCACGTCCCCTTCTCATACAGTGTATACCGCGTGCGCAGTAAACCTTACGATTCTCGTGGCAATTCCACGAAGTCTACACTTTTCCTTCGATGGAGCACCGTTAAGCAGAAAAAACATATTTTTCCCAGTGTTTACAGCGTCCTATTGCGGTAATGGCCGAGAGAAATGGCTGATTGCTATACAAGGAGATGGGTGAAATAATCTGAACAGTTGATGTACTGAATCTTTATTTTTTTTTTCAAATTAAACCGTTTAGTCGTGAATTTAAATTGTCGTAATAGAAGTTATCACGTTTTAGTTGGCATGGTAATATAATGTAGCATCTTATGTTATTTTTAACTAAGAATAAAGTTTGTTTATACAAAAAAACAATTGAACATAAACTCCTAACACTCTGCATAGACCTACAAAACAAATGTAAGAGTAAAATGAAGTGAAATAATGCATTTATTCACAAACATGTATTTTTTTTTCTTTGTACTCTTAAAAATATATCGATTCTTACAGATGTTCCTTCAAAAATTTTAAGACTTATATCCCTTAGAACTCTTGTTGTAGCACTTTAAATTCCCTGCAGTCTCTGCTGTTGAACTTCTTTTTTGTTTTTTTTTCTACCTTTGACCAATTCAAAACTTATCTCCTTCCACAACTTTTGAGCTAGCTGCATGGAATTTTCTACATTCCTCCCAAATTCTACATACTGTAGGTAGATTACATTATAAAAGTTCACATGGATATCTCAACACAATTTCAAAGCGATTTTTGAAAAAATAATTTCTATAGTCGTGGCATTTTTTTTTTTTTTTAATTTGAACTCCAGTGTTATAATAAGCAATTCTTTCTAGACAGAACTAATAAACACACTTACATTTTCCTTGCAATTATTATTAGCCTAAAGAAAATATATCGAACATATTTCAGTTTAAAAAGTGATTTTATATGAGATGAAAAGAAATAAATAAAATTATTTTTTATGAAACACTTTTAAAAATGTACAAACTATTTACCAATTGATCTTAAAATGTATATGTATAGGCCCTACCTTTTATATACATTGATGTAATAGATCTGATGGTGGGAGTACGAGGTACCATACCCTCCTTCTTTGCCAACAAATGTAAAAACCTGGGGCTAACACACAGCATTGTGAAGGAAATAGCCATTAGTGCCCTCAAAGGGTCGGTTCAGATATTGAGAAATCATTTGTATGGGAGTGATAATGGAAATTTCAAGTTATCTTAACCGATGGCTGTTGATTGGTTTAGATATCAATGCCAATAAATCCGTACTATTATTTTTCTCGCGCTATAGACTAAGGCATTCAAATCATTCTAACCTATCTGATGATATTTTTCCCCCTTTCGTAACTGTAAATGAGCACAAACGCTAATTAGGTGTAAATTTTTCTGACTTTTGTATATTCGATTCCCTAACCGTTTCAAATGTAGCTATATCATTTTACCTTTTAGGGTGTGTTTCCAAATTATATGTCCTTAATACGCTTTGTCAAATCTGGCAACCTTTTTATAAGGGAAGCTAAATTTATTTATTTATATGTGTGTGTAAACAAATTAAAACTGCAGGTCCAGTATTTTAAAATTTTCAAGTTTCATTCCTAAATTACTGAATTTAGAACAACTTAGGCCTAGGCCTACCTGGTAGTGGAGATACGGAAAACTATCAAGAAAATGTCTACATTACTACGAAGCAAGATGCTCAGCTATATTGATGTAATAATTCGCTGTTGAGAGTCGAGTTCTTTGAAAATCTGGAAAAGGAGAAGAAGAAGTCGGTGAGCGTGACACATGCGCACGTGGATTGACTTCACCCGGCAACCCCTCATCTCATCTCCTTTCTGAGAAGTAATTAATACTGCAGAAGTGAGAAAGGCGACCTAGACAATCGTCGCTAGATTCATAACGAGTAATTTGGGTTCTGCAGTTGACTGACTTCAAATACAAATTTCTTTGAGGGGGTGGAGTGTGCTTTTGTCGAACTACCCTCTCCGTCGCTCTTTCCTCTCCCACCTTTCAAGTTTTAAAAGGAGAAGGAATTGTGTTCTACCGTGCTTGGATTTTCGGAACTAGTAGAAATAGGGTGAATAGAGAAAAGGGTGCCTTTTTGTATATATATGGCAGCCGATACACGTAACCTCTCTGAAAAGACCGACCAGCAAGAGGCTACTCTGATTGCGAGATGCGTGAATTAAGGCAGATCAGAAGTGTGCTTGTTAACAACAGCACTACTTGCAGAAGATAGCAAATGCCCTGGAAAGAAGTGAAGCACGATCTTAAATTGACAAAAAATTAGATTTATTTATATGCGGAACTATTTTGTATTTTGCTGTTTGATTTATCTGTTGTTTAGTTATTTAGCTATAGAAGGTGACAGAACGACCACTCTTATAAATTGAAGGAAAGAAGACAGAGGACGGACACTGGAAAGTTTTCCTTTCTCAATCGTACTATCAGGGACTGGAATGCTTTACCTACAGACTTACTAAAGGCTTTACCAACAACCAGAAATGTATTTAAAAATAGGCTTAAGGACTTTACTAATAGACGGTAATTATACACAGTATTTAAAGGATGTAAATGATATTTTGTTATTGAAGTGTTGTATCAGTGAAGAATTATGTTGTGTCAGTGAAGTGTGTAGTGTAAGTGAAACGTGTTCCTGTCAGTGAAGCTTTATAGTTTATAGTGGCAGTGCAAAATATTTGAACAGTGAAATGTTTTTGAAGTGTTAGTGAAATCAGGATAGAATCAGTGAAATGTGTCGGAGTTCCAGTGCAGTGAGTGAGTTGACAGCGAAATGAGTGTAATGTAGAAAGGTACTTGTGCAGATATGAACATATCATACTCGTGGGTTTTAGTTCGAACTTAGTTTTAAGATACAAATTAGATTTATTTCAAATGTTATTTTAAGTGATCGTTTCATTTTAATTTAGGATATTCCCTGTTGTTATTATTATTGTTATTATTATTACTATTATTATAAATTATTGTTAGTATTAATTATTAGTATTATTATTAATTGTATTTTTAATTACAATAAGTTTATTATTGTCATTATTGAGTGTAATTAGTTACCACTGCCACCGGGTATATACCCATTGCATTGTGAATAAATACATACATATTCTGGAAAGAAGTGAAACACTTTCTTAAATTGACACAAAAAATTAGATTTATTTATGCTCGGAACTATTTTGTATTTTGCTGTTAGATTTAGAGCTATAGTCAGTGCTATGGGTTTCGAGTTCCACTAACGTCTGAAGAATTTAAGTTTCATATTCAAAGACGGAATGTGGAAAACAAAATTTTTGTTTCTAAGATTTCATACCATTAGATTGAATTGGGAAATGAGTGACGCTTGAAAGAAAGAAACTGTGTTAATCATTTTTTATCTATTGTTCAACTGAAGTCAAGGAACGTACAATGACAGATGCCAACTACGTCACGACTACGTGGTTACTTGCTTTAGCATGTGAAGAGTGAATTTATCAGTGGCGTATACTGGTTAAAGGGTTTGGGCTACCACTGAGCCTATTATTACACAAAATATATCTAACAATTACTTTAATTTTAATTACTATGGTAAAACTAATAATACAAAATTATTACATTATGTTATATTATAAACTTTTTCTTTTGTAATTTCCTTGGGCTACTGCCGGTAGCCCGGGTAGTCCGCAAAATACGCCCCTGGAATTTATAGAACCACAGTACAAAGTAAATTGTAGAAAATCCACTTTCTGTATCGTTATCATTATGTATCATCAGCATTTCCAGAAATCGCTTAGTACATCTAATAAAGCGAAAATTTTAATGTGTGACTTTATACGAAATCATGCCTACATGGCAACATGGCCCTTTTACGCAAAGTTTGATGCAATAAACTGCAAATAAACTCACTTGTAATTTGTACACATTATTACAGTTGTCTTCCACAAAATATGGCATACAGTTGTACTCTATTACTCCATATTTAAAAATTACAAATTAAATTACCACTGGTCTGTGGATAAGCTTCGGAGCTTCTACCGCGTTGTCTTGGTGTTGGTGGCTGACGTTTCGACCCCTGTGTTGTCGTCTTCAGAGCAGTTGCACAGTAATACAAATACTTTTTCACAACTTACATAATGAGGATTTATCCAGTTTCACAGTAATACAAATACTTTTTCACAACTTAGATAATGAGGATTTATCCAGTTTCACAGTAACACAAATATTTTTTCACAACTTATACAATGAGGATTTATCCAGATTCACAGTAACACAAATACTTTTTCACAACTTACATAATGTGGATTTATCCAGTTTCACAGTAACACAAATACTTTTTCACAACTTACATAATGAGGATTTATCCAGTTTCACAGTAACACAAATATTTTTTCACAACTTACATAATGTGGATTTATCCAGTTTCACAGTAACACAAATACTTTTTCACAACTTACATAATGAGGATTTATCCAGTTTCACAGTAATACAAATACTTTTTCACAACTTACATAATGAGGATTTATCCAGTTTCACAGTAACACAAATATTTTTTCACAACTTACACAATGAGGATTTATCCAGTTTCACAGTAACACAAATACTTTTCACAACTTACACAATGAGGATTTATCCAGTTTCACAGTAACACAAATATTTTTTCACAACTTACATAATGAGGTTTTATCCAGTTTCACAGTAATACAAATATTTTTTCACAACTTACATAATGAAGATTTATCCAGTTTCACAGTAATACAAATACTTTTACACAACTTACATAATCAGGACTTATCCAGTTTCACAGTAACACAAATACTTTTTCACAACTTACATAATGAGGATTTATCCAGTTTCACAATAACACAACTATTTTTTCATAACTTACATAATGAGGATTTATCCAGTTTCACAGTAACACAACTATTTTTTCACAACTTATATAATGACAATTTATCCAGTTTCACAGTAACACAAATATTTTTTGCAACTTACATTATGAGGATTTATCCAGTTTCACAGTAACAAATATTTTTTCGCAACTTACATAATGAGGATTTATCCAGTTTCACAGTAACACAAATATTTTTTCACAACTTACTTAATGAAGATTTATCCAGTTTCAAAGTAACACAAATATTTCTTAACAGTATTTTATTTTCACACAATTAATATAACGCAGATAAAACCAGACAAGAATATTTTAGTAATGAACAATGAATTCCGCGTTTGCAACCTCCCATCAAATAGCTGCGACAACTGGCGAAAAAGTCAGAAAGTAGGAACACAGCGGGCGATTTATTCTGTCATGTAAGTTATCTAATTTTGAAACTGAAATAATAATCTTCCTGGTTTAGAAACTAATACCCAACTTCACCAGCCCAAAACAATGCTATGTAGCCGGAATTGAAATGGAATGTTCTTACAGGCTTGTAGAGGCCTCTATGGCCATAGTAAAACCAATGAACACAACTTCATAAAAAATTGATGTAGCTGCTTTTGAAAATACTTACTTACTGGCTTTTAAGGAACCCGGAGGTTCATTGCCGCCCTCACAGAAGCCCGCCATTGGCCTATCCTGAGCAAGATTAATCCAGTCTCTATCATCATATCCCACCTCCCTCAAATCCATTTTAAAATTATCTTCCCATCTATGTCTCGGCCTCCCTAAAGGTATTTTTCCCTCCGGCCTCCCAACTAGCACTCTAATATGCATTTCTGGATTCACCCATACGTGCTACATGTCCTGCCCATCTCAAACGACTGGATTTAATGTTCCTAATTATGTCAGGTGTAGAATACAATGCGTGCAGTTCTGTGTTGTGTAACTTTCTCCATTCTCCTGTAACTTCATCCCTCTTAGCCCCAAATATTTTCCTAAGCACCTTATTCTCAAACACCCTTAACCTATGTTCCTGTCTCAAAGTGAGAGTTCAAGTTTCACAACCATAAAGAACAACCGGTAATATAACTGTTTTATAAATTCTAACTTTCAGATTTTTTGACAGCAGACTGGATGATAAAAGCTTCTCAACCGAATAATAACAGGCATTTCCCATATTTATTCTGTGTTTAATTTCCTCCCGAGTATCATTCATATTTGTTACTGTTGCTCCAAGATATTTGAACTTCTCCACCTCTTCAAAAATAAACGATTCAATTTTGGGGAACAGAAAAATAAAACTCCATACTTCAGGATAACTTTCTGTTGTACTGTATTATACCATACATTTGTTGAATAGGACCCGGTTGAAGTCGTGGGCCCAGAAACTTGTAATTTTGTTGTGGTAAGCAGAATGTGGGCTATGAAGACTGTATCAGACCGATTATTGCAACTCTTGCCTGTAGATTATACCAGAACCCTGTAGAACTAACCGTCGAAGATGGATGCTGTTTGGAACTGTTTGCATCTTCACATTCCTTACACTAGTGGAAGACAAGTTAGTAGGCTACTCAAGTTGTGATGTATTGTATTGTATTTATTAACATTCCATGGTATTCATACATGCTTACAGCTAGAATATGGAAAAAGTAAAAAAAACGTAATACTATTATAAAGTCTTAATTTATAGTCACAGTCTAGATGAAATATATATAGACGAGATTTACAATATAGTCTACTAGTTACAACACAAAGTTTTAGTATCAATTTCATGAAGTGTTATTGAATGACATGAATTCACCTACAGAATAGAAGGCGTGAGAAATTAGGTACTTCTTTAATTTGGCCCTAAATAATTTTATGTTTTGAGTTTCATCTTTTATATCGGTAGTGAGGCTATTAAACATTTTTACTGCCATATAACGCACTCCTTTTTGATAGCACGATAGACTTGCCGATGGAGTATGAAAGTCATTTTTTTGACGTGTATTTATGCTATGAACTGTTGAATTAGTTACAAAGTTTTCACGATTGCATAGAGGAAGATTATTAATGAAAAGATATACTGACAAGCCATGGGCATTATTTGTAGTTTTTTGAAAATAGCCCTATACGATTCCCTAGATTTGGCACCTACTATTATTCTAATTACTCTTTTTTTGTAATAGAAATATACTGTTACTATCTGTGGAATTTCCCCAGAATATTATTCCAAAACTCATTACCGAGTGCAAGTATGCAAAGTATATTGTTTTTAAGGTATTGATATTTACTATCTTTTGCATAGATCTAATAGCAAAACAAGCTGAATTTAGTTTGGGGGTAATTTCTTTAATATGATTTTTCCAATTTAACACATTATCGATTTTTAAGCCAAGAAATTTGGTTGTTGTTGTTTCTAATAGAGATCTATTATTAATTATTGCGCTAGAAATTTGCGACGTTGAATTTAGACAGGATTTAAATTGAATTATGTTAGTTTTGTTACAATTTAATACTAATTTATTGACTGAGAACCAGTCACATATTTTGAAGAGAATTTCCTCTGTTGATTGGAATGTGTTGGAGCTATTGGCTGTAATTACTATACTTGTGTCATCTGCAAATAATATGGGATGACCTACATCTTTTATTAAGGGGGCAAGATCATTTATAAACACTAGAAAAAATAGGGGACCTAATATTGATCCTTGAGGAATTCCATTATTAATAGTTCCCCATGTCGATGCAGATTTCATAGTTGTATTGATTTCAACTTTCTGTTTTCTATCTATGAGATATGAGTGTAGAATAGAAATGATTGGTATAGCATAATTTGACGGATGTAATCCTCCGCTGAACACCAGGTAGCTCAGCGGTCTCGTTACGCAGGTCGCTGAGAAGTTGGCAACTCACCCCTCCCCCCCGACTCTTTGTCTTGCGCAGCTCTGCAGCTCTTTAATCATGGAACAAAATGGTTGTCGACAAAAGCAAAGCGAGTAGTCAGCACATAACAGAACTTCCTCTCCCACTCCACTTATTTATATATATACAAAACGCATTGTTACCCAGATGGGAAGATATTTATTTCGCATTATGAAATTTAAGGTGCTGCCTTTAAGATTAAGGGGTGGCAGGGGAGGAACTAGCACAATACTCTGCCGTTTCCTTGATAGAAATTTCTCCTTTGCTTCTATTCAGAGAGGAATGGAATAGAGATATATATGAGGAATTGTGTGTGCATTGTAAGGAGGGGGAGCAGCATGTTAGTCTGCGTTGGAAATTAGTCCATGATGGATGGCGACATTATGTCGATTAGGCACCCTACAGCAGTAGGACTATTGTTATTATTATTATTATTATTATTATTATTATTATTATTATTATTTCTTCTATACATCTTGATTACACAACTTTTAACACTGTATCACTTCGGAATATGTATGATAGGAACTTTCTTGTGTTAAATATTATTAACGTACCTTGTTAACATGTTTCGACCTATTTTCGGTCATCTTCGGAACTGGTCGTTGTTGGTCTTGGCGCCTCTTGTTTCCTGTGTGGGTGCGTTCGTAGTGTAGAGTCAAAGAGTGTATGTGTTTTGAAGTTGAGTTGTGTGTTGAGAATATCGTTGGGGTGTGTTTTTGTGTGTCTGTATATTTCATATTGTTGTAGTGTGTTGAGTTTCTGGCTTTTTGGTTGGATGTACAGTATTTCCATGTCTGTGTTGATGTCTCTGTAGGTGTGGTTGGCATTTGTGATGTGTTGTGCATATGTGGAGGTGTTTTGTAATTTTTTTATGGCTGTGATGTGTTCTTTGTAACGTGTTTGAAATGATCTGCCTGTCTGTCCCATGTACAAGTTGTTGCAGGTGTTACATTTGAGTTTGTGGTTGTATTTGTTTGTTTGTGTGTTGAGATGTTTTTGTAGAGCGTTATTTGTTCTGTATGCGATGTTATAGTTCAATTTCTTGAATGAGGTTGCGATTTTATGTGTTTTTTTGTTTTCGTATGTTAGTGTGATGTATTTTTGTGTTCTTGTGTTTGTGTTATATTCTTCTGTTTTTTTGTGGTTTTGTTTTGACATAAACACACATAAATTATAAAACACACATAAAATTGCAACCTCATTCAAGAAATTGAACTATAACATCGCATACAGACCAAATAACACTCTACAAAAACATCTCAACACAAACAAACAAATACAACCACACAGGCGTATACAAATTCAAATGTAACACCTGCAACAACTTCTACATAGGACAGACAGGCAGATCATTTCAAACACGTTACAAAGAACACATCACAGCCATAACAAAATTACAAAACACCTCCACATATGCAGAACACATCACAAATGCCAACCACACCCACAGAGACATCAACACAGACATTGAAATACTGCACATCCAACCAAAAAGCCAGAAACTCAACAAACTAGAACAATATGAAATATACAGACACACGAAAACACACCCCAACGATATTCTCAATTTCAAAACACATACACTCTTTGACTCTACACACAGGAAACAAGAGGCGCCAAGACCAACAACGACCAGTTCCGAAGATGACCGAAAATAGGTCGAAACATGTTAACAAGGTACGTTAATAATATTTAACACAAGAAAGTTCCTATCATACATATTCCAAAATTATTTCTTCTTCTGCTTCAAGCTATAGGCTCTTTTAAGCCTGTTGCGATTCCTATATTTGTTGTATCTATCATTTTTAGTTGTCTGCCGATATTTCGTTTACCTATAGGTGTAAATTTTTCAACAGTCCGGGGTACTCTACTCGTGTTTTGTTCCATCCGTTGTAGGCCTGTGTTCCCACCAGTTCGACTGATATTGGTCGGCAATGTCTGGTAGGCTGCGAACTTCTAGATCCTTCCTGAAGCGGTCTACTCGTCTCATTTCCGCAGCTTGTAGTCGACGTCGACTTCTGTCATAGTCCAATTCGTACTTATAGGCCTGAGTTGTTAACAATTTAATTCATAGCAATATTATATTTCAGTTTAATAAGGATATCCATACTTATTCTACAAGACAAAAGGAAAATATATTTTCTTCTCAGAATGGCTCATTAACTCTAAGGAAATAGCTTGTTATAACCAACTTCTATTAAGATAGAAAATTTTTATAAAATTTCCGATATTTTAAGAAACATTTTGTCAAAATTATGTACGGCCTATTATAACCTGAAACTCTCTACCACAACATGTCAGAGACTGTCGGACATTGTCTAGCTTCAAAAATAAATTAAAATTGCACTTTTTGAATTAGATTCCTCTCAGTTATAAGCCCTTTTCTCTGCCATAGTTTTGTAAAAATATAGGCTATATATTTCTTTCCTTCCTTTCCCCTTTTTGTTCTCTTTATCAACCGATGAATTTATTATCATAGCCTTTTTATTGTGAATTTTATTTAATTTTCGTATTTATTTTCTTTATTATTATTATTTTATTACATTTCATTTTGATATATTCTTCCTTACGTTTTTCCATATTAACCATTTGTACTAAATGAGTTGCTTTTACTATATTCCAATGTATTTTACTTTCTTTTTTTTTTTCTGTTATGGTATTATTTTCATGTTGTTTAGTGTCGATTTTATTATGCTATTATTATTTTTTTTTTGTAATATGTTAGTATTCTGTTCTTTAACTTTTTGTTAAATTTTAACTGCTTGTATACTTTGTGACCTGGTAGAGTGTAAGAGAAGGCCCTATGGCCTTAACTCTGCCAGTATAAATAAAGAATTACTATTATTATTATTGTTATTATTATTATTTTTTTGTAATATGTTAGTATTCTGTTCTTTAACTTTTTGTTAAATTTTAACTGCTTGTATACTTTGTGACCTGGTAGAGTGTAAGAGAAGGCCCTATGGCCTTAACTTTGACAGTATAAATAAAGAATTATTATTATAATTCGTGGTTAGTTTATTTATTGGATGGTTTCAGATTTTTTCTCCTCAAAATTGACTGGTACTTCACTGTTCTTATTATTTTCTTTCTTTGATTCTTGTTATGTCAATAGTAAGATATTATGAAATAAGTTCAAAAAGTTATACGCTATGGCCTGAGTCAATTTTTTGGGAACAAGCTAAGTGCAATAACTGTATAACATTATAAACGTGTTATGTCTTACTTATAGCCTACATTAACTTACAGTAGTTTTACTCCTTGGATATGAGATATTATAAAGAAGTACATTACGATCGCGCGGGCGTTAGGGATTTATAACATGCCCACGGGCCTATAAAGTTTGCCATGATTACAGCCTATTACAAACAGGCCTATAAACATGACATATTCTCGAAGTACGCCATCAGAATAGCTTCATTTACAACACCCACATGCTTATCTTTCATCCAGTGCACAAAAGTAGCTTATTTCTTGTTGCGTACATTCTTAGACTTTTCAGGAAACAATTTGTTAAAGCCAATTCACAAACTTCTCGAGGAATACTACATTATCCATTTTGTACTTCTCCCTAGTTACCATTTCATTAGTAACTTCATTGTTGACTCTGACGTGTATAAAATGACAAACATTCATAAAATTAATGTGGTAGATTAATATTTATTTCCTTTTCTAGTATAAAGAAGTAAGACATAACTTATTGTGTGTAACTCGTGAATTATTAATATTTAGTATATGTAGGCTACCTCGGGCAACTTACAAAGCCTCGAACCACAGACACTCGGTTTAGCAAATACAGTATGTTGCCCTCAATGCTTAATTATCAACATAATACTCTTGATACATAAATAACTATTTTTGAACGACAGCATTATTAACCAATTGATAAAGAAATAACATCAGATTTCTAATGATGGCTAGTTTGGCTATGAAGAAAGAGGTTGCTATGATAACAGTGATGTATTAAATATTATTGCATGACAAATCTATATATATATATATATATATATATATATATATGTATATATAATTTGAACTGGTAATTGAAATCACGGCAAAACGGCTGACCGGATTTTAATAAATGACCCCTCATTTTGAAGCTTGGAACCCAACGTTTTTCACAAAAATAGTAGTTTTCAGTGAAATATCAATTTTCCTACATTATTTTCCTATTTTCAAAAATCCATCTTTCTTCAGTTTTGAGAACTAGGCCTAATTGCATTTCAGCACGGCCGTGATTTCAGAATAAAACAAAACACACACTACAATAAACAATAGCTATTACACGAAGGCCATGACCTCCAGGATTGCTGACATATTTAGAGCTCAAATTCAATTGGTTATTAAAAACTTGAAGTCTCGCTAATTTACAGGTCTGATTCTGCGGTGTGTAATTTTATGAGTACAGCTGTGTATTGGATATTGAAATCTACAAAACTTGAAGTGGTTTGATGACATTATTACCATTAACAATAAAATTTCATTATAGTTAATGCCATGATGTGATTATTTTTCATTAATTATACATATTAATGCTATATTGATGACATGAAAGTGAAACGTTTTGGGGTTACGTAAGTAGATATAGAGAATGTGTTAAATTAGATCTTCATTTCTATAATTTACTGAGTGGCGGCTATTAAATATATTATAAAACTTACGTAACATAATAATATTGTTATTAAAATTCAAATATTTTTACAGTTATTATTTATTATTTTTTCATATACTTAATGGCGGCGTGGTGTAGATATTTATATGCGTCCTTCTCTTCAGTATTGGCTCGAGAGAGCGCAAAAATTACAGTTCCTAAGGAAAGACGGTATTACTTACTGATAAAATAAGAGACCTACAAAATTTTGTAGTCTCTCGATCATTTCAGCAAGATCTCTTAGCAGGCCACACCTGTGGAGTAACGGTCAGCGCGTCTGGCCGCGAAACCAGGTGGCCCGGGTTCGAATCCCGGTCGGGGCAAGTTACCTGGTTGAGGTTTTTTCCGGGGTTTTCCCTCAACCCAATACGAGCAAATGCTGGGTAACTTTCGGTGCTGGACCCCGGACTCATTTCACCGGCATTATCACCTTCATTTCATTCAGACGCTAAATAACCTAGATGTTGATACAGCGTCGTAAAATAACCCAATAAAATAAAAAAAAAGATCTCTTAGCAGGATAAAATGATTTTACCCTCTACATTTCAAGCACTACATGCAGCAGATATACGAAGATGCTATGTCTATTGTTCAAAAGCATAGCAAACCTGACTTTTACAATCCACTATGATCTGAAATAGCTATTGCTTTACTCCCACATGAAAAACCCACTGATCGTCCTGACATTGCTAGTTGCGTTTTCGCATTGAAACTCAAAGAGATATAGGATACATAGGTTCAAGAAAAAGTATTGGACATAAAAACCATTCAGAGGGAGTATGTTTCATTATTATTGAAGCAAATAACTTTCAAAATGTCTGGTATTCTTCATCTATACTAATAATAAATCTGTAGCCGAAATTTTTCTGGTAATTTTCGATTTTCCAAAAATAATTGGTTCTAACATATATAATTAACCACCCTGAAACCGAAAATCGCTTTTTGAAATTTTTGTTTGTATGTCTGTCTATCTGTCTGTCTGTCTGTCTATCTGTCTGTCTGTCTGTCTGTATGTTTGTTACCTTTTCACGCGATAATGGCTGAACGGATTTCGATGAAAATTGGAATATAAATTAAGTTCGTTGTAACTTAGATTATAGGCTATATGGCATTCAAAATACGTTATTTTAAAGGGGGGTTATAAGGGGGCCTGAATTAAATAAATCGAAATATCTCGCTTATTATTGATTTTTGTGAAAAATGTTACATAACAAAAGTTTCTTTAAAAATCATTTCCGATAAGTTTTATTCTTCGAAAAATTTTGATAGGACTGATATTTAATGAGATAAATGAGTTTTAAAATTAAAATAACTGCCATCTAAGGCCGTGTAATGAATTAAAAAACAAATGACTTCGTCTATAAGGGGCCTTGGACACAACAATCGAAAGCTATGAAACATAGCCTACAGACAATGTTTCTCTCTTTGTATGAAGTAATATCGGAAGCTAAATTAACCGATTTGTATAATTAATTATTATTTCACCATTGGAAAGTGTAGTTTTTCTAGATGGACATAATGCTATAATGTTATTACAGTAACATCTGAGTAAATCGAGGACAGGTAAGATTAAAATAGCTTCTTATGCACAGAAAACTTGATAGGTTATTCTGTATATTCATTTCCTGTATTTCTTAAAATAATATTTATGAACATATTCATTTTTATCTCAGAGAATTAACGAACAACGAGAGTGTATTGATTTAGTACGCAGTAATAGTACGTTAGCTTAGCAATCCATTACTTTATAATTCAAATTTTAACTATGCTCAATTGAATCGTGTTAAAATACATAAAATACATATGCAATAAATGCAATGCAAAAAAATTGGGTAATGAGCCAAGCAGATTATGTTGCGCTGTTGTAAAAGTTGTTCCTCCTGAGATTCAAGAGCTCCCACAACAAATTAAAAACTTTCTAATTCGAGTACATCCGTTATCAACACACTTTTTACATAGTATAATATAATATAATATAATATAATATAATATAATATAATATAATATAATATAATATAAACATAATAATAAATCTGTAGCCAAAATTTTCCTGTTAATTTTCGCTTTTCCAAAAATAATTGGTAATAACAATTATTAGCATGTTAAAGGAATTGTCATTGCACCAAATGAGTGATCTCTTGATCAAAATGATCGCATTTTAATATTTTAAATACAATTTAAATTAAGTAACTTATTAAACGATTTATCCTTCTATCAAACACGAAATTTCCCTGGATCAAACGTCCTATTTTAATTATGTAATTACTTTATATTTATTTCTAACGGGTGCAGTGGAGCGCACGGGTACGGCTAGTTGAAAATAAATCTGAAAAATGTTTATTTGAACGTCTAATGAACTTAGTTTGCAACATTTGCTGCACAAGCCACTAGTCGTTTCATAATGTTAACTTTATGGCACAAGTTATGTCGTCATAATAGAAGTCATGACGTTTCAGTTGTCATGGTAATATTTTACGGGTCTGGTACAATAACGTGGCATATTATGCACGATTTTCACTAATGCTGGAGTACAAAAAACATGTTTTTTCACAGAATGTACTGTAGTTCCATTATTTAACTAACTTATGTAAATTATAGAGTAACTAGGCCTATATAAGTTACATATATCTGTTCCTGGAAACTCAATAGGCTACACAGAAAAACACTGTGATGGAGAAACACTGGCCATTATCTGCAGGAACTTAGCCCTGTGTTCCACAAGCTAGAAGCACGCTTTCTTTGTAGTGCAAAGATCGGATTTCACAATCGTATAGCCTGAGGTTCAAATAGTGCTGTATTGTATCTGCATCACCGCGTGAAGCTCACAGCCCATGTGGGGGGGGGGGGTTGCTAATCTGCCACTTGCTGTTGTGGTTGAACACGATCATCGCTCCACATGAGGGAGTGAGTGAACTTGTGATAGTTAGAGGGGTGTAAAATCGGGGGGTTAAAACAAATTATTGAAAACCATTGTTCCAGAACTTGTATTAAATAGAAAAACGAATTAATCCACAAACTGCATACATCAGCAGACAGGACTATCGCAACTTTTTAATTGTGTTTACTTCAATCGCATCGCATTTAATTTCCTTTGTGCACCATCGGAGATAAAAACCAATAAAATCAAAGAGTTTGCATCAGTGGATGCGGGTTAGGCAGAATGAAATGTGCATGACAACTCTTCTTTGAGCAACGTCATTTGGCGATTGAAGCCTTGTGGCTGATAAAATCAAATAGCTTATTCTCTAAAGCAGCGTTTCTCAAACTTTTTTGAAGTGGGGACCACTTTTTTAAGTGAGAACAGTTCCGCGGACCACCTTACCCTTGTTCCCTTCGAAAACAAATTTATCATTTTTGTAGCATAATTTAATACCATTATATTTATATTTTAAAACAAAATTAATTAATTAAAATTAATTTAATTAGTTTAATTTTATATTATTATAAACGAATTAAATTAATGTTAATATAAAAAATTCATTTTCGTTTTTTAATAAATCAAGGCTATTAGAGTTTGGATAATTTTTAACTTATTAACTAAACAAAATAAATGTTGGTACTCACATTAATGAGATGGATAAGCCTGCCGATTATTGCACAGTTGTTATATATTTGGATGTATGCTGGTAAGTTTAAGTCGGAGATCGTCACATACATCGAGTCGATTTCGGTACTTTGTTTTTATTAGAGTTAGTGATGAAAACCCTTTCTCACACAGATACTTTTAAGTCCGATGTCATTCGAGAGTTCAATTAACTGTTCTCTTTCACTCAATGAAAGTTTGTTATTTTCAATATCGCAATGAAAGGGATCACGAACCCATGAAAATTCGTCATATTTACTTGGAAAATAAGTTTCAAATTGTGACCTTAGAGTTTCGAAATGCGAACATATGTCATTACATAATTATTTTCCAATAACGAAATCATTTTCAACCAAAAAAGATTCTGGGGTGGAAAAAGTGAAAATATCTCTGTTTTACGGAACTGACCTGTAAACCAAGTTTCCTCTCAAACACTATTTTCTCATGAGCATTGAGAACAGTCAAAGAATTACCTTGTAGAGAGAGATTTAGTTCGTTTAGTTTTGAGAATACGTCTGGAAGATCTGCCAATGTACTTAGCCACATCCATCAGCTAATGTGCAGCGAAAAGATGGCGAGAAACACCACGTTCATAGTGCTTTAAATCCCTCTTTTGATGCTGAGAGTAGAGTGGTAATTCGGTACACGGGATGGGTAATAAATTTCATAAAATGTCAATACTGGGAGAAAAAGTGAAAGGCGATTGCCATGTGTCATTTACAAACTCTGAGATTTTGAGCTATAGTGTAATACGCAATTCGTTTGAATTTTATTTTTTTCTTCTGTACTTTTTGAAGGACCACAAGGGCAGACCTCGAGGACCACAGGTGGTCCGCGGACCATAGTTTGAGAAACTCTGCTCTAAAGAATT